>NC_133652.1:6380173-6538486 GCF_009905375.1 Apium graveolens
TTGTAATTATATTTTCTTGAATTAGCTTAATTAGTGTATTTGGGGAATTGCGTTTGATATATTTGTGTTTAGGGTTTGCTCGGTATGTTGCTCAGCCATCATTGTAAAAGAGAAAGCCTGCTTTTCGATTACGAACGAGAAGAAGAATCGAAGGTGGTACTGAAACATGAAAAGACGGGGCATATTGTCGAGGCTGGTCTTCGAAGAAAGGTATGTAACCCTAATTTATAAAAAGTGTGCTTTTTCTTAGATTTTCAAGTTATAATAATGTGAAAGAATACTGTTGTTTGATAGGATCTCTTACATGTTTAATAAATTCAGATTAAAATTCTCGATGATTATGTTAAACAATTGGTGGAGTCCGACGACGAGGAGGACTTTGCTGCTATACAAAAGATAGAAGATATGATTATTGGAGGTTAAGGACTGTTGTTATTATTTTCTTCTATTTATTCTGCTAATTAATTCCATTGAATCTATCCTGATTAGCATTTGACCAACAGAGCCAAACCTAGTTGCTGGTCTGAAACCTTTGGTTTTTGAGCGCCTTGTTGAAGTCCTGGTCGACGGTAATAAAGAAACCACAACCAAGGTTCGATATTTCGATGCATTCTGTACTATCTAAATGTTAGTAATATACTTTTCAATATCATGGGCTCATCTCTGGAACTGTTTTGGACTTCTATTTTAGGGATCGGCTGCTTTCATCCTGGGATTTGCAAATTTTGATGAATGCAGCGTTGGTATGAAAGAGAAGGCAATTAAAGTTCTTGTGAAGCTCATGTCTGATGATTGTGATATGATATCCATTCCTGTAATCTTTACTCAGTCATTTTATTCATTTTGGTTATTGCGAATGATTGTGTATAATTGGATATACTATGTAACTATTTAGGCATTGAAAACATTGACACGCTTGGCCCGTGTTTCCGCTGATTATGCAAGCTATATGATTGAAAAGGGTGCTTTAGAAGGTGCACTTGCAATTCATGTGGATCCTATTAATTATCCTAATCTCCAGATCATCCAGGAACTGGCCAAGTTTCTGGCGCTAGTTGTTTGTCAAGTAAAAATTCCTTCTCATAAGGTTATAAGCTCTCTACTTTTCCAGATCTCTTTTCCCGTGAATCCATTTAAAACTATTAATATAATTTTAACAATTTGATGATTTGTAGGTACATTTAGTTGTACCCATTTTGGACAAGATCCTTCAAATTAGGGAGTCTGAAGTTCGATATATGGTGAGAGCATGCTATGCACTTCTATCAATTGCAGTTGAAAGTTGGATAAATGAAGGAGAAATCTGTAAAAATCTAATTTTATTTATCGGGTAAGTGGAATTGGTCTATTTTCTCTCGTGGCTTTGTCTTCCTGCAATTTTCTAGTTGATACGGCCGGTTATTTCTGCTGAGATGCTTCAGGTACTGGAATAATATGGCTGCCTATTCTGCATTTGAAGTAGTTGCATATATTGTGGAATCAGGAAATTCTTCCCATATTGAGGTATGGGCAATTGATGTACTTTTTCTTAGAGTTATTTGCAAAATGCATCCCCTGTTTTGGCCCAAATGCGTTTTTTACCTATACTTTATATAACTGCACTTTGCATCCCCTAACTATTTTTGGCGCGACAAATTGCACCCTTTTCGTTAATTTTGTCAAAATTCTCAGGGGTATTTTAGGAAATTAAAATATTTAATTATTTTTAAATTTTTAATTAAGGTTTTTAACCCTCTAAACGATACATTCTGAAAAAAATTAAAGAATGAAAGTTGTAGGGAATGAAAAGATCTTCCTGAAATAAAAAGGTTCAAAACTGAAATATTCTTTTTTATAATTCTTTTTAATAAATTCATTAAGTATAGATTTAATTTAATTTTGGTTCGTAAAATTTTTGATAATTTTTTAATGTTATTATTTTGAAAAGATTTTTTGGTTCTCTACAACTTCTGTTCTTTAAATTTTTTTGAAAAGTATCATTTAGAGGGTCAAAAAGCTTTAATAATAATATAATTATAATTAAATATTTTAATTTCCTAAAATGAGAATTTTAACAAATTTAACGAAAAGGATGTAATTTGTCGCGCCAAAAATAGTTAGGGGATGCAAAGTGTAGTTATATAAAGTATAGGTAAAAAACGCATTTTGGCCAAAATAGGGGGATGCATTTTGCAAATAACTCTTTTTCTTATATACTTGTCTAAACCCAATAACTTTCTAAAAGTAACAAAATCTTTATAACTTCAACAGTTAAATATATGGCGACCATCTGCTGGGTTCTACCTACTTTTTTGTGTGAACTTAGTAAAGTTGATTAACAACTCTTGTTGATAGGTCCCCCTCAAGTGTAAATGATTGTGCTAAATAAATACTCATTTTTTGCATGATAACGTGTAATGACCGCTAGTTTAATTTCAATTTCTCCCTGGGTACATCCTGAACGACCTTATACATAGGTAACATGATAACTACTAATTCCTATGGCCACTAAGTAGGGATGGCAATCGGGCCGGATCGGGTCGGGTATTGCAGAATTCATATCCAAACCCGAAAATTTTATCCATACCCGAACCCGACCCGAACCCGAAAAATACCCGAAAATGAATACCCGAACCCGATCCATCGGATTTCGGATCGGATTCGGGTATACCCGAAACCCAAAATTTTTTTGAATTGGATATTCGTACCTGAACCCGAAACATGAACCCAAAATATGAAAATTTGTAATTATTGATATTTCAAGTGCTTGAGATTGAACACGCGACTTGTAGAAAGAGTATTAACGTATCATCTTCAACCACTCCACCACATTATTAATTGTGTTATTATAGGTATAACTAATATTTAAAAAATCAACTTAATTGATACCCATTTTTTTAGATTTATTAGTAATAGATGTTTTGTTAACCTTATAAAGATTATCACCCGTTTGAATGATTGAATAATTATATTTCATTAAACTTTATAATTAGTTAATATTTAACATAAATATAAAAATATATGTTCAAAAAATTATATAATAATATGTATAATGTATATTATAATATAGATATATTATATAATATTATAATGTGTAATATATAAAATTCTAATATTATATATATATATATTTAACATATATATATATAATAATTCGGGTTTTTTTCGGATTTCGGGTTCGGATCGGGTTCGGATAGAGTTTCGGATTTCGGATCGGGTTTCAGATCGGTATACCTAATATCCAAATCCAAATCCAAAAATTTTCGGGTTTAAAAATTAAATCCATATCCAAATCCAAATCCAAAAAACCGGGTTCGGTAAATCCAAAATTTCAGGTTCCGGATTGGGTATCCGTCGGATCGGATTATTTTGCCATCCCTACCACTAAGACTATGCAGAAGCAGAAACTACCCACTCTTCCTAAATAAATAAATCTAACCAAATAAATATGTAATACTAATTTGAATGATAATGTTAGGAGGCCGCTTTTCTGATGAGGACTATGTTTATCAAATGCAAAACAAGAAACTAAAGGGTTATTTTTTAATAGCAAAGTATTTGAGGTTTGCTTTGTAATCTCTACCAGCATATATATTAATTTGAGAATATCGGCACGCTGGTGATTGTCTACAATATTTCACCAGTTGAACTCAAGTATTGCTGGGTTATTCTACTTCTAGATTAAACACATGAGCTTGGATGCTTTCTACCTACAGTCTTCATAGTAGATTAATTGTAGATAGCTCCTTGTGGCTTGCCATGAAAGATCTTATCTTCTTTTTTTCTAGTCAATTTCTCCAACTATTAAAAAAAGAATAATGTTTGGGTAATGTGCTTCAGTGTGAAAACACAAGATTTTAAATCCTTAAACATGATGCTCTGTGCACTGAATCTTGGACTTTTATCACATCCTCTTTCTTCGACTCCCCTCGCAGCCATGCACCGATATACAGAAGTTTCAGGAAATAAAAATATCACGGACATGTTGCTGAGGGACACGCCTTAAGTTGAGGAGGAAGGATAAATGCTGGGCTAAAGCCCTTTGGTTCTTCTTTGATGAAGAATGTTGTTTGAAAACTGTGTGTGAATTGTTTAGGATTTTTTTTTTGAAATTTAAGATATTTAAAAAATACAAATACGTTGTTGTCAAAATTTTGAAGTTAACAATATTATATAATCAACAAAAATCTTGTTGAAGTGTCAATATTCGAATATACTTAGAGTTAAAAATAGTTTCTAATTATACCTGCATATGTTCATGAGTTCTCTGTCTAGTCTCTAATGAACTACTCATTCTTGCAGATCTTGATCAAAAAGCACAAGTTTCTACAATACCTCGACTGGAGTGAAATATGTCGTAAACCTAAAACTTTTCAGAAGGAAGTTTGTCGCATTATTTCGAAGTTAGCAGTTAAAGGCGGAATATTTATAAACGTCTGTTTTGTTCTTAAAGAATTTTACCATTTTGTTTGATTTATTTTTGATTTTTTGGATGACTTCGTTCATGTTTAGTCGTATAGATGTAAATTCTACTGTATTTGATTTGCTGCATCTACCTAATCTTGTAACTGGAATTAGCAGAATATGGACAAAGCCAGAGTGAGGGATTATCTCTCAAAACTCCTTGAAGCGGATGATATTAAAGTAAGGTCGGAGGCTGCATGCACAATTTGTAATGTCTTCTACGGTGATATATAGCTGAAGAGAGCAGAGAATGGATGAGAGATGTTACAATGCAAAGCATATTGGATTACCTGAATATTAGCATTTTTAAGTTTACACACATTCTTGGTTTTCTTCTGAAATCAATTAAATAAAACATTTTTGTAATCCAGAAAATAATTTATATCTGGCTTAGCACAGTGTTTTTTTGTTTTTCAATGTGTGATGCTTTTATATCGTGTGTAATGAAGTGAAAATCAGGTTGTATAGAGTCTTTTGTGTAATCTCTGGGATATAAGTTCATTTGTGTAATTCTTTGAAGTCGTAAACGAACCGAGTCGAGTTGAGCTTTTTTCTTAACGAGTTCGAGTTTTTTTCTTAACGAGTCGAGTCGAGTTCGAAAATTTTAACGATCAGATTTTAATGTTCGAACTCGAGTTCGTTAACAACCGAGTCGAGTTCGAGTTGTTCAGGAACTTTTCGAGTCGAGTCGAATTCGAGTCAAGTTCAAGTTGGTCATTAATTTTTTTTTAAAAAAATTGGACTTTTTTCACAATTAGAATTCGAGTTTGAGTTTTTTCTTCTTGCTTTCAAAATTGAGTTATGCAGGTTTAGGATTTCGTTTTAGTTTATAAATTGTCACTTTGTTGTGTTAATTGATTGAATCTATCTCTCGAACATTTAAGAGTTGAAATGAAAGTAAGAAAATCAAAAGTGCATATAGAAGTTGTCCCAGATAATACTGACGTTAAACAGGTTTAATAAAATTGTGGTCAAGCTCACCCAATAATTCACCACACTGACAACAAATTCACCCAGTGGTGTGTGTGAAGCCTGTAAGAGCATCTCTAATACTGGGGATTACTTGACTTCTTGATCCACGTAAAGTGAAAGTGGCTAAAATTTAAGACCCATTTTCATTGAAGAAGAGAAGAGAAATGTGGTCAGGCCTACGATGGTGGGCTGGACCACTTCAAAATCATTTCAATAATTTATATTATCTTTGTCTTTTAAGTTTGATTTTGTGAAACAACATCCTAATTTTACGTTAGTTAATATTAAAGTTAGTTTTATTATATCCTTAACGAGTTTGAATTTGAGTTTTTTCTTGCTTCTTACTTTCAAAATTGAGTTATGTAGATTTATGATTTCATTTTAGTTTATAAATTGACACTTTGTTGTGTTAATTGATTGAATTTATCTCTCAAACATTTCAGAAATGAAAGTAAGAAAATCAAAAGTGCATATAGAAATATAGAAGTTGTCGAAGATAATAGTGTATTTGAAGAAAATATTAGAATAGAGCATGCTCGTGTATATATTTAGATTTTTTTATACATATTGCTTACCGAGTCGAGTATAACGTACGAGTCGAGTCGATCTCGAGTCAATCTCGAGTCGAATTCGAGTCGACCACTTGTAAACCTCAGATCGAGTCGATAAACTTAATGAGCATATTTTCTTGTTCGAACTCGAGAAGCCAAGTGACCCAATATTGAGGGTGCTCTTACAGACTTCACACACACCACTACAACAACAAATTCACCATGGGGATTCAGCTCTACAATTAAAGTGATGCAGGTTGATAGGAGAATACAGGGTATCAAAGCTGCTGGTCAACAAAGAAAACAACCCAACTCCTTGTGCGGACAGGTAAAATAAACTATATAGTGCATAGATCAAAATATACAAAAATTCCAAATAGCTAGGTACAAAAGCAAGATTCATGCAATCGACCGCAGGTTAGAATCCATCCCGGCATGATCAGTTAGACTCTTTTCCAGTCTTTTAATATCTCATCAACAATGACACAATTGCAAATTAGTCCTTCACAAACGACAGAAAGTTCTGTTTTCTGAACGAGTTTAGTTTCATCATTCAGAGTGAAAGTGACAGCGACAAACACTTCAAATTTGTTGAGGTATTTCCCATATATCAGTTTTACATTTCTCTTTGCTTTCGTGGCTGTTGATGGCTTTTTGCCGGGGGCTTTTTGAAATGGTGACCGACCCTTGGGATTTACCTGATCGTGCTCAACCTGTATATAGCATATAAACAAATTATAAGAAAAACCGTTTTTTTACCAAAAGCAATCAGAAATTAAACAACCTAACAGGTACCATCAATATTTTTTTCATTTTTTACAAAAAAAAAAGGAAGAAATGTTCCCAACCTTCATGTTGAATAATCCTTCTAGCTCAGTTGTGGCTTGATCTAGTGTCTTTTCAGCAAAAAGAGTCTGATGAATATAATTATAAACATAACTCCCATCTTTGGATTTCAGAGTCTCCCGTGTCTCATAAAACTTTTTATTTCCCACACTCCTAAAAAAATCTTTTGACTTCATCTCCAAAACATCTAATTCTGGAGGATAGAATACTGTAGGATAGCTTTTTTCTGCATCCTCCTGAAATTAATCAATACATGCATATATAAGATAGTACGGAAATATGGTTAATTGAAAAGAAAATAAAAAACAAACAAACGACTATTATTAATTTATACCTTTTTCTCTTCCTTCCAATTACTTGAGAACGTTGCTTTTGGAACTAGCTCATTCAGCTTAAATGCCACGAATGTCCTCCCCAAAGTATCTTCTAGAGGTTGAGTTTCTGAGAATGTACTCCTCAAAGTATCTTTTAAAAATTGATCACTTTCTAACTTTATAAAAGCATTAGATGGCAAAACTTCCACATCAACCTCAACCTGGTAAACGCAGACATAATAATAATAATAATAATAATAATAATAATAATAATAATAATAATAATAATAATAATAATAATAATAATAGAGAATGCAATAATTTCTGTTTGATAAATTAAAACTATAATTAATTTATAAGAAAAAAATCAACATACCCCGGGCAACATTATGTGGTTGTACTGTAACACCACATGTTCTTGGAAGATGTGAATCATTGCGGTCACTTCGTCTGTATTTTCAAAATTCACTTGTAGCGACTGAAAATTGATAAAAGACCCAACTATTAATAATTTCATATATAGCATCCACTATCCAGCATATTGTACATAAAAAAAATGTATTGATCCACAGACCAAAAACCAAAACTGGTCACCTCTTTGGTGAATTTTTGCACTGTAATCAATTAATTTCAATTTGGTCAAAATAATTCAAGCACGTTTATGGAGATAATAACATGGCATGCAATGATTTTTTTAGTATATTTTCCCAGTCTTTGTGGTTTTTACTTTTATTTTAACAATGTTATTAACTTTTATGGAAATAATTAAAACATAAAGACAATTAGCTAGGTTGTATAAAATAATAATAAAATATTGTTAATTAAGTGACCTAGTAATTTAATCTGTTAATTAATTAATTAATTAGCAAAAAAAATATATAATTAATAAATCATGTAATTTATTCTGTGTTCGTTCGTAAGAAATATACAGTGAGACGAGATTAGAATAAAAAATTACCTTGACAAATTTTCCAAGGCATGCACAAACGTATTTTGTTGTCAAAATTTTTTGGAAGTCGTCATCAGGTCTTGCTTTATTACACGGTGTTGAAGGGAGCAACATGTCATATGTTCGATGTAGATAATGTTCATCCAGTGGCTTCTCACGAACATCTGCATAATATAATTTATGGTTGTGTACTTGAACCTCGAATTGTGATTGCAAACTTTTTGAAGCTATACTCCATCCATGTTCTCTAATTATCAACCCTCTTGGAGGAACAAAGCCTTGTTCAAATTTAAAACAACCCATGTAGCCCAATTCTTTTAACCTAAAGGACTCCGGAAACATCTGAGCAATAACTATGACATACATTGCCACTTTATCAAGATTCTTTGTAAGATGGTATGTGTCTGTTATAGAAAAAAGTTTAATTGCTTCAATCAGTGATTTTCTTCCTAGTGAAATTTGTGATCTTTTAAAACCAGCTAGCTTTTCCAATGAAATATAATCTTCTCCTATACCTAGAACTTCGAACTTAATTATTATATCCTTATAGTGCGCTGTCACACAAGCTTTGGCCCAATTTATTTTTGTCTGATTCTCTGCAATATCCTCATAGATGAGATAGCATATACGGGAGGGACGACTTCCATCACCCGACTTTACTTCTTCTGTCATAAAACCCAGAAAGTAGTGGCTTTCAGCACCGAAAAGAGCAATACATTTAAATTCTTTGTAGACAAAAGGAACAAACTTAAGAAAATCACTATCCGCCACTATTCCACCAACTTTATTGACGTCGCTTATAAATCTAAGCCTTCTGTTGCGCACATCTTTCTCCCTGGTAAGAGAATGTTTCAACCGTGTGAAATAGTTGCTGTATTCTATATTAGTTGTTACATCCTCGAGTTGTAGTTCTGGAATTTTGGTAGTAGTGGTGGTGGTGGTGCTGGTGGTCATATCTATAGATCGGAATCTCTGTCGATGAAAAGGGCGTCGGCGATCCAAGCTTGCATGCATGTATTTATATATGTAAGAAGCCTTAGACTTTCAATTAATGCATGGAAAACTTCCCATACGGATTCAAGTTCCAAATATGGCAACTTAGATAGAGATCTAGATGTAGAAAGTACATTGATATTTTGATGACAGGGAACATTTCCTTCAATTGATTGTTTATGCAGGTTTAGAGCAAACAAATTTAAATTTAAATTTGAATTTGAATTATAATAAGAATATCAGAATTTGCGGTGACTCATATCAAAATTATAATGAAAATATGTTTCACAAAGTTAGGGGGATATTCAAAATTTTGTATCTATTAAAATATAATTTTTAATAGTTATAATATATTAATTCTTAAATGGTATTTATAATATGTTAATTATTAGAAAGTAATTAAATGGTATTTATAATTTATATATATATATAATAGATGTGTATAATACGACTATTAAGTATTTTTGTTTTGATGAAACTAATAATGTAGATTTGAGAATTACATAAAAAATTTCAAGAAATATTAACGATAAAAATGTGTCTTTTTTAAAAATGTTAAAAATGAGGGGAATTAGTTTAAATGAAATATTCAAAGGCAAAGAATTATAAGGTGATTATACTAAACTATAGTTAAAATTTAAAATTTTGGGAGTTACAAATGTGAATTGGTTAATCAATTTAAACCACTTCGTGTGTAACAAAAAATATAACTACTGTAAGTACAGTACTCATTTTGCAATTAAGTTGTTCATTTTTCGAACTCACTTTATGATTTTATTCTGAATTAATATATTTTTTAATACTTCAAATATAAAATTCAATTTTATTAGACGACATGAAATGAATAATATATATTATATCAGATAACTATAAATATGAGATTACATTCATAGATTTCTAAGAATATAATTTTCAGTTTATATTTTAAATATAAATTTAAATTCTCTTCTCTTTAGGAATTGTTTTTATCTTTTTTTGATATTTAATATATGAAACTTGTATAAACATTAAAAATTTTGATAGTCACTCAAGTATTTGCAAGTTTCTGATATCTCTTCTTAATTTATTAATTTATAGAGAGTTAAAATCCAGATTCTTACAAAACTAATTTTTTTTGTTAACCAAGAAAATATATTATAAAGGGCCTGCAATAATATTACACATCTAACAGAAAATGATGTTTCATCCTGGAACTAATCAGCTACAACTAATCAGCTACAACTACTACTAAATACTACAAGAATATAGGGTAAAACCTACCGGACATAACCGACTCAAGTCGATTTGGTCACCTTAAAACGGTTTTACCGAAACAAAACGACACCATTTTGCTGATGTGTCACTTTTAAAACTGACCACCTACATGTGGTCGGTTATATCCACAAATTCTGCACGTTAAAACCGACCACATTTGGTGGTTGGTTTTGTAGAATAATAAAAAATTAATATTAAGTACAAAAAAGTACCTGTTACATATAAAACGATGTCGTTTTATTCTTCTGCCTAAAACCGACCGCTAACGGTCGGTTTTAACCTATTTTTTTAATTTTTTTGTTATATCCCTCATTTTTTGATTTTGGGCGAAAAAATAAAAAGACACAAGTGATTGAGGATTGAAGTGGAGGAGTTTTAGAAAATTGTAAGTTCTTTCCATATTTTGTAATTAATGTGTGTGTGTGTGTTTATGTTGGTGTGTGTATTAAATGTTGTTGTATGTATTTAATATTTTTATTTTTTTATATAATATTTGTTGTGAGAATTGAAGTTTGGAAGTAGATAATTTGTAAGTTAGTTTCATTTATTGTAATTATAGTGTGTGTGTGTGTTTTATGAAATACATGAATAATTATAAGATTAATGTTAAATTATTTGTTAAATATTTTTTTTTAATTTTAAAAAATATTATTATAGATGGAAACCATTGATCGAAGTTGGATTGGTAATCAATTGCAAAGCGATAAAATTTCATTGACCCCGGAATATAGAATGATGTAGAATTTTTTTTAAAATTTGCTAGCGAAAATGGAATGGATGATGGTACAATGAAGTGTCCGTGTAAACGTTGTAAAAATTTGAATTAGTTAAAGATTGATGATGTTAGATTTCATTTGCTCGCTAAAGGGATGCTTGAGGGTTATACCGTGTGGACGTCGCACGGTGAAAAAATAGGAAGAAAACGTAGTCGAACATCACATCACCGTTATTGTGTTCGGGAACCTTCGAGAGTAGAAGAACCGGTAGATTTGAATGCGATGTTACATGATTTAGCCGGTGAAAATTATCAATTTTATGAAATTACGGATACGGGAACTATGAATGTAGAAGAAGCTCCAAATGATATAGATTTATGTTCATCCGTGGTTACAAAAACCGACTTGTAAATAATGGAAAAATCGGTTATCAAAGCGTTGTGTTTGTTGGAAACTATTTTTCCTCAAAGTTGGTTTGATTCGATGGAACACTTAGTTGTACATTTAGCCGAAGAAATTAGACTTGCTGGACCTGCTTATTGGCATTGGATGTATCCGATTGAGCGTTTGTTGGGCAAATTAAAATAAAAAATCGGTAATAAAGCAAGGGTTGAGGGGTCAATTGCCGAACGATATATGAAGGAGGAGATTCTTAATATTTGTTCCTTTTATTTTGTCTCTAACACGATCCATAATAAGGTACGTCGTAACGAGGTTTTGTTTGATGTGTAAAATTCCGAGAATTTAAAAGTGTTCAAATATCCAATTCAATCTCTTGGAAAGGAAGGAACTCGATATATGAGTGATGATGAACGAGAGTTAGCGGAAGAATATGTTCTTTTAAACTCTCCTGAAGTTCAACCTTATCTAAGGTACCAAAATCTTACTTCAAAAAATATGCGTAATAATTTTTGTTAATGACACATGCACGATTTTTGTTAATTTTTGTTTAAATTTTAGGAAGTACCAAGATCGTGTTATACGACAACGCCCGGAAACAACACCTCAAGATTTAGATCGTATTGTCAAAAGTCGATTTAAAACTTGGTTTAAACAAAAGGTATTTATCTATTTTTAATTTGCATGATTTTTTTTTAATTCTCATAATTACAACGTCTCATCGATTTGAATTATTTTTAGGTTGATAAAGATGAGGCGGAAGGACCTCGTTTTAGGGACTTACTTGAAGGGCCGGTATTAAATTTATGACTTTTGAGACTTGTCAAGTTAATAAATATAAATTTTCAACAAAATCTGCATCCGGTTCTGGTATTGTTGTTAAAGGAAATTTGCACGGAAATAATCTTGATTATTATGGTCAACTACAAGAAATTATTAGACTTATTTATCAAGGATGCAATCATGTATATTTGTTCAAATGTATATGGTTTGATAGTGTTGGTAATGGTGTGAGGATTGATAAGAATCGTGTGATTATAATTGATATGACTTCAAGATTGAAGTTAAATGAGATTTTTATTTTAGCTAGTCAAGCCTCACAAGTATATTATGCTCCTAGTGTATTGGATCCAAAAGCGAAAATATATACGGTGGTCAAATCTAAAAGTCGCCCAATTGATGAATCTATCGTTGCACAAAATGATATAGATGACGCTTTTCAGGAAGATAGATCTAATGCATCGACCTCGTTTTCGCTCTTTGTCGATTTTGCACAATATGGACAAATACCGTTTATTCAGCGTGAAGAAGAAGAAGAAGACGAAGAAGATGATTTGAAGGATGACGAAGATGAAAATGAAGGAGAAGAAGAAATAAGTGAAGGTGACAATGAGAATGATGATGATAACGAAGATGATGATAGTTTTGACGATTTTGAATAACGTCATTTGTATTTTAAAGATGATTTTTAGTAAATTTTGTAATGATTAGGATACTTTATTTATAAGTTATAGTAAATTTTTAATGGGTTCGTGAATTTTTGGTTTTAATGCTAAATTTTTATGCGTTTACGTCCGGTTAGGGCCAAAAAATCATAATATTTGACCATAATATTTCCCAGAAAACCGACCGTCTCCTTGCCTAAAACCGACCACCTTCTTGATAAAACCGACCGTCTCCTTAAAGGGGTGGTCGGTTTTAAGGTGGTCAATTATAAGAATTAAATTGGCTTCTGCAATAAAACCGACCACTTTGCACATTTGACCTCGGTCGGTTTTAGCAGTCTTGGTCAAAGTATATTTTTAATACTTATATTCAACGATCGAACCGTACGGATGTTAACTTCATGTCAAAATATGCTTATGCACAAAAAATTAGCACTTTTGAACGAGTACCATTACGTTTTTATAAGTAAATTAACAAATTTAATTAAAAATTAAAAAAAATGAATTCGATGTGAAAAGTATAATTTTAAAAGGTATTTTTAACGATCGAACCATACGGATGTTAAATTCATGTCAAAATATGCTTATGCACAAAAAAATAGCACATTTTAACGAGTACCATTACATTTTTATAAGTAAATTTGCAAATATTTAAAAATTAGCAAATTTAATTAAAAATTAAAAAAAAATGAAAAATATAAAATACACATGATCGAACCGTATGATTGGACTGACGCGGTGAAAATGAACAAATGTATCAAAAATTAGGTTATTTAAAAAATATTATAATCAAAATCATATGGAATATAATTATTTCAGTAAGTATGTCGGCATTCTGTAGACAAAATAAGTTGAACTTACCATTCGATACTATAAGTATAATTTTAAAATTTATTTTTAACGATCGAACCGTATGAATGTTAATTTCATGTCAAAATATGTTAATGCACAAAAAATTAGCACATTTGAACGATTACAAATACGTTTTTATAAGAAAATTAGCAATTTTGATTAAAAAAGTGAAATAATTAATAAAAAATAAAAATAATGAAATACACATGATCGAACCGTACGGATGGACCGACGCGGTAAAAATGAGCAAATGTACCAAAAATTAGGCTATTTAAATAATAATAATCATGTTTTTATAAGATTTCTTTTAAATTTAGGGGTTTTTAACCCCTAAACCCTAAAATTAAAAAATTTAATTGCATAAAACCGACCACTATATGTTAAAACCGACCGACTAGGCGGTCGGTTTTAAGTCTATTACAAAAATGCGATTTTTTTTGGTGAAAAATTAAAAACCCCGCCTTTTACAAAACGACGTCGTTTTGCATGTTGCACAGGGTCCAAGGACAAAACCGACCGACTAGGTGGTCGGTTTTAAGTCTGTTATAAATAAAAAAACCCGTTCAGTTCTTTCTTTTCTCTATTCTCTCTATTCTCTTTATTCCCTCTCTCTCTCTCAAATATACACTAAAATCATCCCCCAAACTCAAATCAATGGCGTTTAATCCACGAAATACCCGCAAATCATCTCTCTTTGCCTCCGGTTTCACTCTCGATGTAAGATTTTCAATCGATTATGTACTTTTTTACTCGATTATATAAGTGTGTATGTATTTTATGTGTGTGTATATATGATTCGAAGTTAGTAATTTGTTTTTTATGTTTGTTAATGTTTGATTCTCACTTAAATTGAATTTTTTCACTTCCAATTGAAGTTCATATGATTTTTCAGTTTTCATGTAAAATTTTGTATTTAAAAGATTCGTCGGTTTTGTCAATTTGTTGAATATATGTATAAGTATAAATTTTAGGTTTTTTGTCGGTTTGTTTACGTTTAAGTAGAAGTATAAATGTATTTTTAGGGTTAATTTGTAGGGGTTTTCTCTTGTAAACATGATCCGTACTCGAAAATGGATAAATATTGCACTTTATATGTGAGTTTGGAACTTTAATTTGTTGTATGTATAGATTAAGTTCATTTAATGGTTTAATTTGCGTAATTAAACAATGCTCTAATTAGTTGTGTTTATTTTTATCGTTAATTTGTGAAATGGATACGTTTATATGTATTTTATGTGATTTTAAATGCCTTTTTAAGTGATTTTAAAATAATTTTCATGTAATGTGATTTATGTTAGGTCACACAACACTGTAGAAGGGGTTGAATACAGTGTTTATACAATCAAATCGATTTAACACAAGTATGTAACAAAGATCAAGTATATTGAATAAACTCTGTTACAATAAGAACTGTTGTTCTCTCTCAGTGATGAACAAATATCACTAAGAGCTGCTAGGTCACAATGTATAATCTTCTCGATAATGATAACACATGTAGTGTAAACCCTAAGCTATGTTTATATACTACACAGTTACAAAATATATTCTATTGATATGGAATACAATTCTGTCTCCTAAAATTTATCAATCAGATATCTTCTACAAGTCTTCTAGTCTTCTAACTCTTTCCATGCATATCTTCTATTGTTTTAGTCCAGATCTTCTCTTCTGTAAATCAGCTTCTTTCCTTATCTGAAAATCTTCCCGCACTTAAGTTCTGATATGACCTTAAGTTCTAACTTCCAGTAAGTCATGATTTCAGTAAGTCCTGATATGTCTTGTTGTTAAGTTCTGAAAACTAAACACAAATCATATTAGACATGACATCTCAAATATATCTAACAATCTCCTAAGTCCAATATATTAGGAATATGTCCTAAGTCCAATCATGTATTAGGATTTAGGAATAACTTTTATGTAATCTGTTTTGATTTCATTTATATTAATAAAAGACTTGTTTTGTTTTTATTACGGGCTCTATCTATTTAAGTGTTTAAATAAGATATACCATAGTTTAGAGTAAAACTTTTTATGGATTATGATGAGATCATAATAGTGAGACCTAAAAAGATGATAACTCTAAACTTAAATAGTTTCTGGTCATAGGATTACTAACTGGTAATTAATAATCCGCAAAGATCGGTACATACTATGCTTGCTTCAATATGAAGGATGTCTGTTCTCATAGACATTTGCGTGGTGACACTATAGCTAGTATATAGGTGCTTATTATAGAATAAGTTCACTGAACATGACTCGCACAGCTGAACAACTGATGGAGTTCACTCACGTGTCAGCAGTTGTTCACTTAGTGATAGTTGTACAAGTATCCTTAGACTTGAGGTCATCATAGTCATCTTGTGTATACTGAACTATGCTTTGGTTTAGTTCTTAGTCTCCAGGGACAATTATTAGGGCTCTTCTGGGTATAGGAATTTGTACACGAAGATAGTGTATGATCAATAAAGGATCTACCCCTTCCAATGAAGGAAGCGAATGTTCAAGGCTGATCCACTTATGCTAGTTCAGGAATCTCTGGCCAGAGTAAATGAAATTAGAAAGGAGTTTCTGATTTGCATAGAACTACGCATAGTAAATGGTAAGCAAGTGATTAAATTTGATAGGCTTGACACGAGATCCATGCCTTGTATTTAATCGGGATATTGTAGGGTAGAAGGAGTTTATTGTACGGTAACTATTCACTGACAGGTTCTTGGTATTCTAAGCAGTGAATTCATATTATCCGGATAGTCGCGATATGTTGAGAAACATCACTCACGATGTAGAATAAATGTGATTAATTAATTAATCATATTTAATAAATTAGAGAATTTATATAAATAATGATAAAATAGTTTTATTATTATTTATTTCTACTACCGGCTTAATATTGAACCTACAGGGTCACACCATAAAAAGAGAATGATTTTATGGTGGAGGAATTAATGAATAATGGCTAATAATTATTTATTTGTGAAATAAATAATTAATTGGCAAATTTAATAATTGATTAAATGAGATTTAATTGATTATAAATTAATTAAGAAAAGTTCTTAATATTATTAATTAAGGATTTAATTTTTTTGGAAATTAAATCAAGAGAGAGAATTATTTCTAAAGTGTTTAGAAAAAGGATTAATAATTAAAAGGTGTTTTAATTATTAATGAGAATAATAAATGGGATAATAATAATAATATTTATGGGAAAATTTCAGCTGAAAATTTTGTCTATAAATACACTATTATAGACCCTATTTTATTCTAACCCCAGAAACCCAAAAGTTTCAGAAAACCAAATTCTCTCCACCTCCTCCTCCTCCTAAAAGTCGTTTTCTTGGTGGATACCGGTGGGGTGCTTCACACTTGAGGAGCAACTGCTAAGGATCTCTGATCGTTGTCTCCGATTAATATTTAAAAGGTTAGATTCGATCCCTCGAATTTTTATTCACGATTTATATGCTTTTATTTGGATTTTGTATGTGTAAAAGTGTTTTTCCACGCCCCGCTGCGATTAAAAATCCAACATTGGTATCAGAGCATAGGTTGTATGCATATAGATCTGTGGTAAAAATTTCAGAATTTTATGTGCTTGTATGAATTAATTATGATTTTTACAAGTTATATCATGGATTAATTTTGTCTGATAAGAAATCGTTTCTCATAATAATTTTGAATGTTGATCTGGGTTTTACAAGTGTTGTAGATCGTCTGGGTATTTGTTTCATAATTTTATGATGTATAGATTTTTTATTATGAATTTTTGAAGTTTTTGCAATTAAATTCATAATTAAATAAGTAAATATATGTATATATAATATATATATATGTTTGTATATTCATCTGCTGTACATCTGTAAGTTGATGTACTACTTCTGCTGTACGGAGAAGCAAAGAAACAGTCAGGTACGGCTGCTGCACGGAGTTCGAGAAAGAAAGAAAACGGCGGCTGCTAAAAAAAAAAGAAAAAAAAGGGGTGTAACGCATTCCAGGAATGCGTTACACACTTGTGGCGCATTCACGGAATGCGTTACACCCTTTAATGGCTGAAAAGGGGTGTAACGCATCACCGGAATGCGTTACAGCCCTTCTGTTGATTTTAAAATTGATTTTCTGGGAGTTTCGTAACTCCGTTTTAGGCGTGCAATATACCGTTGGATTCGTTTTTCCGAGACGGATCTAATGGAGTGATCAATTTTAGTTTATATAAAAGTTTTGAACTGTTTATATTTCCATGAAGTGTTTTAAAGCTATTTTTGACTGTTTTTAATTACTTTTAAATGCTTCATGTGATACATAGGGATGTATAATGCTTAGTTCTATCTGCTAGATTATATAACATGCCTACCTTGATGTTTATTCATGTTGATATATGTGATATATGCTTAGTTTATCATGCGATGATAGATTTAGGTGAACTTAAATGAACATAAGGCGTTTGTTAGACAACCTAGTATAGTGAAATTGTTTCATAACCTTCATAATAATATTATGAATACAATCATGAGATTCTTGTGTTTATGAAACACGTAATTGAATATGAATTTTCGATATGAGAGAAAGGATGATTCTGTCAACAACAGATTTCTATCTGTAAGAAAGGGTTATTAAGTGACGCCTCTTGACAATGCTCCACCCGATCTGGGAATCATCTGATTATTGATTATTGATTTGAAATATTTAATTTAAAAGGAAGAATCTCTTTATAATATGATTATGATTGTAACGTAATATAATCCCTCTAAAATTAAATAATATCAAGTAGTAATTGGCCAATGATACAACGGGCTTGTGTCGGTCATAGCCTTCCAACATGGTAGAAAGTAGTTCTTATTTTTGAATCATTGTCGTTTCGTGCCACAGCCGAGGGCTTTGATTTTGAAATAAGAAATACTTGTCTATTACATAGAGATGTGTACATTGAATAAGAATCTAAAGGTCGTTACGTGCCACGGCCGTGGGCCTTTGGGGACTGATTCAATTATACGGAATGTTGGGTTAGACTTGACTTAGAATATTGAGTTTGTCGTGCCACAGCCGTGACTCAATTATTCAAGAGGCTAAAGTTTGATTAGGGAATAACATTAGATGTAATTGACAAGAGTTGTCTGCCTATTGAACATTACATGGCGTTTCGTGCCACAACCGAGGTTGTGTGATGGAATGTAGGATCCCTATTCCCACTAGCATTATGAATGCTTAATTTTTCACGTAGGGGGTTGAATAAATTTAGGAAAACTAGTGGGAGCCACTTATGAATAAAGACCCGATTCATATAGTATTTTAAAATGAAATCGAATATTTGCTGAGTGTTGTTATATGTTTATCATTTACAGATTTACTATATTATGTCTTCTGCACTATCACTTAGGAGCATACTAGATGCTCACAAGTTGACTGATCCTAATTTTGCTGTATGCTTTCACTGTAACAAGTTAGGGCACTGGAAGAGTAACTGCAAGGTTTACCTTGCAGAATTGAAGAAGAGGAAGGGTAGTAAGACTACCGCTTCTGATTCAGGCATGTTCATGATCGAAGTTAATATGTCACTAGGTCAAATTTCTACTTGGGTATTAGATACCGCCTGTGGTTCTCATATTTGCAATTCGTTGCGAGGACTAAAGGGAAGTAGGAATCTTGAAAAAGATGAGGTGATTCTACGTATGGGCAATGGAGCAAGGGTTGCGGCCATAGCTGTAGGATCATTTAGTTTACATATGCCTACGGGCAAGACTATTATTTTGAATAATTATTATTACGTTCCCTCTATTATGAGGAATATTGT
Organism: Apium graveolens; assembly: GCF_009905375.1. Classification (NCBI taxonomy): domain Eukaryota; kingdom Viridiplantae; phylum Streptophyta; class Magnoliopsida; order Apiales; family Apiaceae; genus Apium; species Apium graveolens. The sequence continues at coordinate 6,399,690 of NC_133652.1, forward strand.
TTCTATCCCTATGTTGGGTTTGGATGGTTTTTCATTTATTATTAAGAATAATGAATGTTCTATCCTTAGAGATAATGTTCTTTATGGACGTGGAATTTTAAATAATGGTCTGTATGTATGTGACGTAGAGCATGATTTACTTCAGATTGAACAAACTAATAAAAGAAAACAAGATGATGAAAATCTGACCTATTTATGGCACTATAGGCTAGGTCATATTAGTGAAAATAGACTTCGGACATTGCATAAGAAAGGGTTACTAGACCCCTTTGATTTTGAATCATATCCTACATGCGAGTCTTGTCTATTGGGTAAAATGACCAAATCTCCATTTAGTGGACATGGAGAGAGGGCTACAGATTTGCTAGGATTGGTACACACAGATGTATGTGGACCAATGTCTACGCAAGCCATGGGAGGATTTTCGTACTTCATTACTTTCATAGATGATAGATCTAGATTCGGATATGTGTATTTGATGAAACACAAGTCTGAAGCCTTTGAAAAGTTCAAGGAATATAAACATGAAGTGGAGAAAAAAACCAAACACAGTATTATAACTCTTCGATCAGATCGAGGTGGTGAATACTTGAATGGAGAGTTTCTAGATTATCTCAAAGAAAATGGTATAGTCTCCCAGTGGACTCCTCCATATACTCCACAGTTGAATGCGGTATCTGAAAGGAGAAATTGAACTCTGTTAGACATGGTTCGATCCATGATGAGCTATGTAAATCTTCCAGTATTCCTATGGGGTTATGCATTGGAAACCTCAACATATTTACTGAATAAGGTACCTTCCAAATCTGTTCCTCAAACTCCATATGAGATATGGAAAGAAAGGAAATCGAGTCTTAAACACGTTAAGATTTGGGGATGTCCAGCTTATGTCAAGAAAGTTGACCCAGATAAGCTGGAATCTCGATCCGTAAAATGTAGTTTTGTGGGATATCCCAAAGAGACTTTAGGGTATTACTTTTACACCGATCATCGGGTGTTTGTCTCCAGACATGCTACCTTCTTGGAAAAGCAGTTTATCCTTGAAGGAAACAGTGGGAGCAAAATTGAACTTGATGAAGTTCGTGAAGCACAAACTACTACGGTTCAAGTGGAAACACCTGTTCAGACTGAACAACCTTCTGTGGAACAGCCCATTCGTAGGTCAGAGAGAGTGTCTCGCCAACCTGAGAGGTATTATGGCCTTGTCATTGAGAATGACAATGAGTTGTCAATCATTGATGAAGACGACCCTAAGACCTATAATGAGGCTATGAGTAGTGTTGACTCAGAGAAATGGCATAGTGCCATGAAATCCGAAATGGAATCTATGTATACCAACCAAGTATGAACTTTGGTTGAAGCGCCTGAAGGTGTTAAGCCTATTGGGTGCAAGTGGGTATCTAAGAGAAAGATTGGAGCAGATGGCCAGGTGGAGACCTATAAGGCTAGGCTAGTGGCAAAAGGATTTAATCAAAGACAAGGGATTGACTTTGATGAAACCTATTCGCCTGTAGCCCTGTTAAAATCAATTCGGATTTTGCTTGCAATTGCTGCTTACTACGACTATGAGATCTGGCAAATGGACGTGAAAACGGCCTTCCTCAATGGGGAACTTGAGGAGGAAGTGTATATGACACAGCCGGAAGGTTTTCTTTCCAATGGAAATGAACACCTAGTGTGTAAGCTGCTGCGAACCATATATGGTTTAAGGCAGGCTTCTCGTAGATGGAACACCCTTGATGAGACAATCAAAGAGTTTGATTTTATCAAAAACATGGATGAACCATGTGTCTACAAGAAGGTTAGTGGGAGCGCGGTAACATTTCTTGTATTGTATGTGGATGACATACTTCTTATAGGAAATGATATACCCATGCTGCAATCAGTCAAAGTATAGCTATCAAAGAACTTCACCATGAAGGACTTGGGAGAAGCATCCTACATTCTCGGTATGAAGATCTATAGAGATAGATCTAGAAGAATGATAGGTCTTACCCAGGGTACATACATTCAGAAAGTGCTTAAAAGGTTTAGCATGGAAAACTCCAAAAGAGGTCTCATACCGATGAGTCATGGAGTGTCCCTTTCCGAAAAAATGTCTCCTAAGACACCTGAGGAAAGAGAGCGTATGAGTAAGATTCCTTATGCTTCAGCAATAGGATCTATCATGTACGCGATGTTGTGTACAAGGCCTGATGTTGCTTATTCAATTAGTGTGACGAGCAGATATCAGTCCAATCCAGGTGAAGACCACTGGAAAGCAGTGAAAAACATCCTTCAGTACTTGCGAAGGACTCAGGACATTTTTCTTGTTTTTGGCGGTGAATCTGAGTTGAAAATAGAGGGTTATACTGACTCTAGTTTTCAATCAGAGAGTGATAGCAAATCCATGTCAGGGTACGTGTTTACTCTAAACGGTGGTGCGATAAATTGGAAAAGTTCCAAACAGTCGACAACGGCTGACTCCACAACGGAAGCAGAATATATAGCTGCAAGTGAAGCTGCAAAAGAAGCTGTTTGGATGAGGAAATTTTTTTCTGAGTTGGGAGTTGTTCCTAGCGTCGAAGAGCCTATTGTGTTGTATTGTGATAACAACGCAGCAATAGCACAAGCCAAGGAACCTAGGTCTCATAAAAATTCCAAACATGTCCTGCGGCGCTTTCATCTGATTAGGGAGATTGTTGAAAGAGGAGATGTCAACGTCGAGAGAGTTGACACACATAACAACATAGCAGACCCACTCATAAAGCCACTTTCTCAGAGTCACTTTGATCGTCATAAAGACAAGATGGGTATTAGATACCAGAGTGATTGGCTTTAGTACAAGTGGGAGATTGAAAGGAATATGTCCTAAGTCCAATCATGTATTAGGATTTAGGAATAACTTTTATGTAATCTGTTTTAATTTCATTTATATTAATAAAAGACTTGTTTTGTTTTTATTACGGGCTCTATCTATTTAAGTGTTTAAATAAGATATACCATAGTTTAGAGTAAAGCTTTTTATGGATTATGATGAGATCATAATAGTGAGACCTAAAAAGATGATAACTCTAAACTTAAATAGTTCCTGGTCATAGGATTACTAACTGGTAATTAATAATCCGCAAAGATCGGTACATACTATGCTTGCTTCAATATGAAGGATGTCTGTTCTCATAGACATTTGTGTGGTGACACTATAGCTAGTATGTAGGTGCTTATTATAGAATAAGTTCACTGAACATGACTCGCACAGCTGAACAACTGATGGAGTTCACTCACGTGTCAGCAGTTGTTCACTTAGTGATAGTTGTACAAGTATCCTTAGACTTGAGGTCATCATAGTCATCTTGTGTACACTGAACTATGCTTTGGTTTAGTTCTTAGTCTCCAGGGATAATTATTAGGGCTCTTCTGGGTATAGGAATTTGTACACGAAGATAGTGTATGATCAATAAAGGATCTACCCCTTCCAGTGAAGGAAGCGAATGTTCAAGGCTGATCCACTTATGCTAGTTCAGGAATCTCTGGCCAGAGTAAATGAAATTAGAAAGGAGTTTCTGATTTGCATAGAACTACGCATAGTAAATGGTAAGCAAGTGATTAAATTTGATAGGCTTGACACGAGATCCATGCCTTGTATTTAATCGGGACATTGTAGGGTAGAAGGAGTTTATTGTACGGTAACTATTCACTGACAGGTTCTTGGTATTCTAAGCAGTGAATTCATATTATCCGGATAGTCACGATATGTTGAGAAACATCACTCACGATGTAGAATAAATGTGATTAATTAATTAATCATATTAAATAAATTAGAGAATTTATATAAATAATGATAAAATAGTTTTATTATTATTTATTTCTACTACCGGCTTAATATTGAACCTACAGGGTCACACCATAAAAAGAGAATGATTTTATGGTGGAGGAATTAATGAATAATGGCTAATAATTATTTATTTGTGAAATAAATAATTAATTGGCAAATTTAATAATTGATTAAATGAGATTTAATTGATTATAAATTAATTAAGAAAAGTTCTTAATATTATTAATTAAGGATTTAATTTTTTTGGAAATTAAATCAAGAGAGAGAATTATTTCTAAAGTGTTTAGAAAAAGGATTAATAATTAAAAGGTGTTTTAATTATTAATGAGAATAATAAATGGGATAATAATAATAATATTTATGGGAAAATTTCAGCTGAAAATTTTGCCTATAAATACACTATTATAGACCCTATTTTATTCTAACCCCAGAAACCCAAAAGTTTCAGAAAACCAAATTCTCTCCACCTCCTCCTCCTCCTAAAAGTCGTTTTCTTGGTGGATACCGGTGGGGTGCTTCACACTTGAGGAGCAACTGCTAAGGATCTCTGATCGTTGTCTCCGATTAATATTTAAAAGGTTAGATTCGATCCCTCGAATTTTTATTCACGATTTATATGCTTTTATTTGGATTTTGTATGTGTAAAAGTGTTTTTCCACGCCCCGCTGCGATTAAAAATCCAACAAAATTCTTGCTTTATCTCTTATGGTCTTCAATATGAAATTTGACCATCTCCTGGCAATATCAGACTTTACCTCTAAATGGTAATGAAAAAATTGAAGTTCTTTCAGTGATTTGTTTAGCACATCTGATTCTGACATCTGATATGTCCTTCCATCTTCTAGAAAAAGAATCAGATTTTCCTTGACATTGTGCTTGTCATGAACATCCAGTACCACTTGAACAGAGATAACATTATCAAAGTGTTTCTATGTAACATCTTCAAGAGGTCTGTCAGTCAGTAGAAATGGATCTCTAGTAGCAACTTCAACTCCTGTCTTGATTTTAGCTTCATCAGAACCTAGCCCAACCCTGTCTCTTGGTTCTCTAGCATTTAACCCAATAGTCATGAAAGTAGACAATAATTGGATTTTCTTTGGATCTGATGGTTTGACATTCTTCCACAAAATTTTCTTTTTATCAACTACTTCCATCTTGTCTAAATCAACTTAAGCACTGTCAGAGGTTGATTTCTTGATGACTTTATCAGAACTTGTTGTTTCTGCTGTAGCTTGCTGTTCTTCACTCTGAACAACTTGAGCTTTGTCAGAGGTTATCTTTGATTCTTCAGAAATCTTCCTTCTTTTCAGAGTTTGAACATCTCCATCTTCAACAAGTGTATCATCAGTAACTTGAACTAGTTTGCACACAGGTTTTATCAGGATTTGAGGAATTATCATCTCCTGTGGCTTTACTGGTTCATCAACTTTTCCTTTCCCTTTATCTTTGGGATCAATATGTGATCTTGTCATGGGCTTTGAAGCCTCAGAATTTTATTTCTCTTTGATCACAATGCCTTTCTCTTTAGGCCTTGGAGGTTTCTTAGCAACAGAAGCTTTTGACTTTAGATTTGACTTTTCAGCTTTAAATCTTGCTTCTTCCTCCTTGAGTGCTTCCAAATCCATTCCTGGATTATGTTTCAGAAATAATATTCTAGCAATCTCTTCATAAAATGTCTGGATCTTAGGATCTTTGTAGTAGACAGTAGTCTGCTTTCCCTTGTACTTCAGAGTTTGCAAAAACTTCTGAGAGTCTTTACTTCCTCCTTGAATCAGAACATTAGGACTTGAGATCAGATTTTGAGTATCAGTACTTGCTATCAGATTTTGAGTTTGAGCAGCTTCAAAACTTGTCTTCTTTTGGATAGAAGATTTACTTGCATCACAGATTAGTTTCCCAGAAGAAACCTTGCTACTTTGCCTTTTAACTTGAACTTGACCTCTACCCTTGCTAGGGTTTCCCTGGTCATCAGCTTCATCATCTTTCATCACTCGAACATTTGTACTTAACTACCTTCTCCCCCTTTTTGGCATCATCAGGTAGTAGGAGAGAGAGAAGAAGTTCTACTGAAGATTGAATCTCATTCAACTGAATTTGCTGAGAAGCTTGATTTTGCAGAACCTCAGTAATTTGGGCCTGTTGCTTCTCTTGAGCTTTTTCAATTGCTTCAACTTTCTCAAATCATCACAAATTATTAGTAACCACAATTTTAATCAAAACATTCATCAAGAAATACAGTTCAAGTAGATGAAGTAAAGATTAACATGCTTCAATGAGAACATTCACATGCACATAATACGTCATAAACAAAGACCAGGTACTGATTTGTTTCTTCAGAGTTTAATCATCAAAACTTCCATAAGAACTTGTCCTCATAATTTATGCAAATGACACTTAACTGTTTGTCAAAAACAACTTAATCATCACAGTAATTTTCATCATTCATATGGAGTGAAAGTGTGCGCATTAGCAAAATTTCAGATAAAGATTAAAGTCTGATAAACTTCAGTACATCTTAGAAATAAGGCATAACTAAGAAAAGTGCTTAAAATCCGTCATTAATAATGAAGTCTACTATAGAATAAATTTATGCAAGAATCCACCTCACTGTTTGTGCTCATTTTATGCATCTTTTAAAATTCCTTTTTACAGTGGCTTCTCAGTGTAAGTGAGTCACAACTGCTTATCAGAATTTATGCTATTATTAGAGTATTTCTCCAGTAATCAGAGAATGTGAAAAGTCACCAAGAAAAATTTATTTGCTTTTCTAATGCATATAACTTAATACTAGCAATGCACTTGGGTCTTTCCTTTCACATATATTACTCTAGATCTCAAAGAAGTACCTGATTTTAATTTTTCTTTTCTTTTCTTTTCTTTTCTTCAGATAAGTGAGGCTTATCAAGCATGTGGTTCATCCTTAAGATTTACTGACACCAAAATTTGACAGATGAGAAGCAAGAATCTAGTTTGTGACTTAGTAATAAGATACACAAAGTAAATTTGACTAAGCTCAAAATCAGAATTTGCTTGTGTTAATGAATTTCCACATAAACAACTAATTCAAACATGGGATTTCTAGTATGTTAAAGACTACTAGTTCAACATCTAGCACAATTATCCTCATTGAATTGAATAGTCACAGAACATTCAAAACACTATCAGAGTATATAGATCTACATCAGATAACAATCAACATTTAATGTATTACAATTTAAGCACAGATTACATGAAGATAAGACAATCTGTAAACACTGATCATAAAGTCTGATGCATGAGAACAAAAACTAAGCAGATTTTGAGAAAGAACCTGAAACCATTCCACGTTCATTTACCGGTCTTGTAAAAGTAGCTTCACAGAGTGGTTTTGTGAAGATATCTGCTAGTTGTAGATCTGTTGGAACAAAATGCATTTCCACTGTACCTTCCATTACATGTTCTCTTATGAAATGGTACCTAATGCTGATGTGCTTTGTCATTGAGTGTTGAACTGGATTACCTGTCATAGCAATAGCACTTTGATTATCACAGTAAATGGGTATTTTAGAAAATTCTAACCCATAGTCCAGTAACTGATTCTTCATCCAAAGAATCTATGCACAACAGCTTCCTGCAACAATATATTCTACTTCTACAGTTGATGTGGAAATTGACTTTTATTTCTTGCTAAACCAAGAAACCAATCTGCCTCCAAGAAATTGGCAGCTTCCACTAGTGCTTTTCCTGTCTATTTTGCATCCTGCAAAATCTGCATTTGAGTAACCTATTAGCTTAAATCTGATTCTCTAGGATACCACAATCCTAGATCAGCTGTACCCTTGAGGTACTTGAAAATTCTTTTCACAGCTATTAGATGAGGTTCTCTAGGATCAGTCTGAAATCTTGCACAAAGACAGGTAGCATACATGATATCAGGTCTACTTGCAGTTAAATAGAGTAAAGAGCCAATCATACCTCTGTAGTTAGTAATATCTACTGATGAACCAGTATCTTTATCTAACTTGGTTGCAGTGACCATGGGAGTTGAAGTAGTTGAACTGTCTTACATTCCAAATTTATTGAGTAGATTTCCGGTGTACTTGGATTGACTGATGAAAATACCATCTTCAGTTTGTTTGACTTGAAGTCCCAGAAAATAACTCAACTCTCCCATCATACTCATTTGATATCTTGACTGCATTAGCTTGGAAAATCTTTCACAAAGCTTTATATTTGTAGAGCCAAAAATGATAAAATCAACATATATCTGTACCAAAAGTAAGTTCTTTCTATGGTTGAGGTAGAATAAAGTCTTGTCAATTGTGCCTCTGTTAAATCCACTTTCCAGAAGAAATTGAGCTAAAGTCTCATACTATGCTCTTGGAGCTTGCTTAAGGCCATAAAGTGCTTTGTCAAGCCTGTAGACATGATTGGGAAATTTAGGATCTACAAAGCCTGGAGGTTGTTCAACATATACCTCTTCCTCCAATTCTCTATTGAGAAAATCACTTTTTACATCCTTTTGAAAGACTTTGAACTTTTTGTGAGCAGCATAAGCCAAAAAGATTCTCATGGCTTCCAATCTAGCAACTGATGCAAATGTTTCATCATAATCAATACCCTCCTGTTGAGAGTAGCCTTTAGCAACCAGCCTTGCTTTATTCCTTGTAATTATGCCATCACTGTCAGTCTTGTTTCCGAACACCCATTTAGTACCAACAATAGATCTGTTCTTTGGTCTTGGCACTAAGGTCCAGACTTTATTTCTTTCAAATTCATTTAACTCTTCCTGCATTGCTTGCACCCAATCAGCATCTTAAAGAGCTTCATCCACTTTCTTTGGTTCAGACTGAGATAGAAAGGAATGATAGAGACATTCATTTGATGTTGCAGTTCTAGTTTTGACACCTGCTTCAGGATCTCCAATTATTAAGTCAGGTGTATGTGACTTAGTCCACTTCCTTGCAGATGAAAGTTGTTCTCTAGAACTGGATCCTCCTCCATAACCATGCTGTCTCCATCAGCATTTTCTGATGCTCCCTCTGTAGTTATGCTCTCTGAGACTTCAGAATTTGAGTTGGATCCATCAGGATTTGAAGAATAAGAGTTTCCAGAATTATCAGAATTTGGCTCATCAGAACTTGATGAATCAGAACTTGAAGAGCCAGTGACAGGTTCTGATGCTTCTTGAGAGTCTTGAGTTATGGTAGGATCTTCAGCTTGCTCCCCCTGGACAGGTGCATTTTCCTTTGGATTTGTTACCACAGTTTCAATGATATCAAAATTTAATCCGTCAGAACTTACAGTATCAGGATTTAGGTCATCAGAATTTGCAGAATCAGAATTTAAATCTTCATTTTCAAATCTCAGCTGATCATGATCATTGTAATCTTCAAGTCCAGTAATCTTCTTATCATTAAAATATACATTGATAAATTCCATGACAACCCTTGTTCTTAAATTGTAGACTCTGAAGGCTTTTGTGGAAAGTGGATATCCAACAAAAATTCCTTCATCAGCTTTTAGATCAAATTTTAACAGCTGTTCAGGATGAGTCTTAAGAACAAAACACTTGCATCCAAATATATGAAAATATTTCAGATTTGGCTTCTTTTTCTTCACCATCTCATATGGTGTTCTTCCATGCTTGTTGATCAGTGTAGCATTCTATGTAAAACAAGCAGTCTGCACAGCTTCAGCCCAAAAGTAGGTTGGCAGCTTTGCTTCATAAAGCATAGTTCTTGCAGCTTCAATGAGAGTCCCGTTCTTTCTTTCTACAACTCCATTTTGCTGTAGAGTTCCAGGTGCAGAAAATTCCTGCTTGATTCCATGCTCTTTGCAGAACTCTTCCATAATTGAATTCTTGAACTCAGTGCCATTATCACTTCTTATGATTTTAACAGAGTCTTTGACCAATTTATCCAGCTGTTTGACATGATCAGTTAGAGTAGATGCAGTTTCAGACTTCATGTGCAAGAAATACACCCAAGTGTATCTTGTGAACTCATCCACTATAACCATAACATATTTCTTCTTTGCAATGGACATGAAATTTACTGGACCAAATAGATCAACATGTAGTAAGTGATACGGCTCAAGAATTGATGATTCAGTTTTGCTCTTGAATGAAGATTTTCTTTGTTTTGCCTTTTGACATGAATCACAAAGGCCATCAGGAGCAAATACTGATTTTGGCAGTCCTCTCACAAGATCTTTCTTATGAAGTTTAAATGAGAGAGTTTCTTGTGCCAATTTCAGCTTTCTTCAATTGATGCTCTACTCAACAGACAGATTGTAGAACCATCATAACTTATTGAAAGTCTGGCTTCATAAATGTTACCATGCCTGTACCTTTTAGAACCATTTTTCCTGTAGAATTGCTTACAACTTCACAGTGTTCTTCAAAGAAATCCACATGATAACCTCTGTCACAGATTTGACTCACACTTAGCAGATTGTGTTTAAGTCCTGAGACAAGAGCTACTGATTCAATGATGACATTCCCAAGATTGATATTGCCATATCCCAGAGCTTTTCCCATGTTGCCATCTCCATAAGAAACTCCTGGGCCAGCTTTCTCCATAAAATCTGATAGCAGGGCTTTATTTCCAGTCATATGTCCTGAACATCCACTGTCAAGAACTAGGATGTTTATCCTATTGCCCTGCAATCACAAAGACCACTATTGGTTAGTTTTAAGGACCCAGACTTGCTTGGATCCTTTGGCCTTACTAAGTTTGTTAGCATTTGCAGCGGATTTAATTTCAGAGTTTATGCTAACATGCTGTTTATCAGATTTTACAGTATCAGACTTTGCATCAGAACTTACACTAGAAGGAATAACGCTAACTTTCTTTAAGGAAGGTTTTATTTGATAATAATCATAGTACAAACTATGATATTCCTTACAAGTATAAATGGAATGCCATAAACTACCATAATAAAAACAAGGATTTTGTGGTTTAAACCTAACAGACTGACTCTTAACTCCTGATTTAGGAGGTAAAGAGTTTATATCCTTATTCTTCCTGCAAAAAGAAGCAAGATGGTTAGAGTTTCCACAGTTATAACATTTCTTTCTAGGAGCATTAGGAACAGGCATATAATTATTTCTCTTATTCACACCTTCCTTTCCATTCCTATTTTTCCTAGCTTCCTTGACCTTGTTTACATTCTTAATCTCTTTCAACTTATGCTTAAGCTGCTTCTTTGTCATTAAGCCTATATTAACTTTAGCTGGTTTATCCTGTTTTAATTTGTCAGAAGTTGACTTTTCTTTGACTTCTGTCCTAGACTCTTTCATCTTTTCAGAATCAGACTTTATAGTTTTAGCTACAAACTTAAAAGGATTTACCTTTGGCTTAACAGTCTGTTTAACAACAATTGGCTCAATTTGCACAATTCCTTTTTCACTTTTATCATCTCCATAACCTAAGCCCTCTTTCCAGTTTCCACTACTTAGCAAATTCCGAGTTATTCTGCCAGAGTTAGTCCAAGTTCTGATAATTTCTTTTTCCTTTTCTAACTCAGTTTTTAGAGATTCATTCAATTTTAGCACTTCATCTCTAACATAAAAGGCATCATCTCTTTCTTTCTGAGTTTGATGGAACATAACTAACTCTTTTTCCAAATAGTCATTTCTCTTTTTAAAAGCAAGATTTTCAGAAGTTAATCTTTCACATGTTAAAGTCTGATCTCTATAACTAATAAACATGGTTTTAAGATATAATCTCAACTCAGTAATATCATCAGTATGAAAGGCATAAGTTGTTTGAGGTACTTTTAATTCAGCAGTCTCAGGGGTGCTATCAGCATTTGCCATCAAGGCATAGTTCACCTCATCTTCAGAATCTGAAGTGTCTGTCCAGCTTTTCTTCTTTGTGACAAGTGCCTTGCCTTTGTCACTTTTTCCTTTCTTGCAGTTAGGAGATATGTGGCCTCTTTCATCACAATTGCAGGATTTGCCATTTGAGTTGTCTCCTCTGTCAGACTTTCCTTTGCCTTCAGACTTTCTGAATCCTTTCTTATCAGAACTTACACCTTTCCTGGAAAACTTCTTACCCTTTCTGAATTTCCTGTAGACTATCTTTGTGATACCCTTCACCATAAGAGCACACAGTTGCATCATCTCAGCAATAACATCAGCTTCATATAAACTTTCAGTTTCTGAATCATCATCATCAGAATTTGATGACTCTGAATCAGACTTTATGATGAGAGCCTTTCCTTTGCCCTTCTTTGAGATAGCAACTTTAGAAGATTCCGCCTCAACATTAAGAGCAACTGTCCTTGACTTTCTTCCATGCCTCTTGCTTCTTTGATCCATCTCAAGTTCACGAGTCTTGAGCATACCATAAATTTCATCAAGAGTAGTTTTAGCAAGGTCATAGTTGTCTCTTATGGTAGTAGACTTCAAATCCCAATTTTCAGGAAGAGCTAACAGGAATTTCAGATTTGAATCTTCAAGATCATATTCCTTGTCCACAAGTGACAGATCATTCAAAAGTTTGACAAACCTGTCATATAATTCAATTAATGACTCATCAGCTTTTGAGTCAAAGTGCTCATACTCTTGAGTGAGTATAGTCCTCCTGTTCTTTTTGATTGCATCAGTTCCCTGACACCTTATTTCCAAAGCATCCCATATCTCCTTTGCACTTTTGCAATTAATTACCATGTTTGACATGACATTATCAATGGCACTATGTAGCAAATGCCTTACCCTTGCATCCTTGGCAATAGATGAGATATCTTTAGCTGTATACTCACTTTTCTCCTTAGGTATGGTCTTTGCTGGTTGATCAGCAACTACAACAGAGAGCTTGGTAGGCATATGTGGTCCTTCATTAATCCTATCAAGGTATTCTGGATCTGTAGCTTCCAGAAACATAGTCATCTTCACTTTCCATATGGGATACTCAGAAGGTCTCAATATGGGAACCCTAATAGTCTTATATCGACTCTGGGTTTGGGTGTTTTGAGTTTCTTGAGTTTTGGTGGGCTTGGTTGGAGTTTGTGTTTCTTCAGACATGATTGTTTGGATCTTTACTGCATGTGTGTTAACAGATAAGCTCTGATACCACTTGTTAGGTCACACAACACTGTAGAAGGGGGTTGAATACAGTGTTTATACAATCAAATCGATTTAACACAAGTATGTAGCAAAGATTAAGTATATTTAATAAACTCTGTTACAATAAGAATTGTTGTTCTCTCTCAGTGATGAACAAATATCACTAAGAGCTGCTAGGTTACAATGTATAATCTTCTCGATAATGATAACACATGTAGTGTAAAACCTAAGCTGTGTTTATATACTACACAGTTACAAGATATATTCTAATTGATATGGAATACAATTCTGTCTCCTAAAATATATCAATCAGATATCTTCTACAAGTCTTCTAGTCTTCTAACTCTTTCCATGCATATCTTATATTATTTTAGTCCAGATCTTCTTTTCTGTAAATCAGCTTCTTTCCTTATCCGAAAGTCTTCCCGCACTTAAGTTCTGATATGACCTTAAGTTCTGATATTAAGTTCTGACTTCCAGTAAGTCCTGATTTCAGTAAGTCCTGATATGTTATGTTGTTAAGTTTTGAAAACTAAACACAAATCATATTAGACATGACATCTCAAATATATCTAACAATTTACAAGCATATGTTTTATATGTAATGTGATTTAATATGCATTTTATGTGATTTTATATGCATTTTTTATGTGATTTTAAATGTATCATTAATATGTGAATTTATCTGTATTTTTAAGTGATTTTAAATGCATTTTTATGTAATGTGATTTACTAATGCAAGTCGTTTCATCGATTTGTTTTTTTCATATTGGCTAATATATTTTTATTATTTATTTTAGGATCTTTTTGCTTGGATGTTGACATTGGTTATGATAAGTCTTGTGGTGTTGGCGATGGCGAGAAAAGGGAAGGGGAAAGACAAGGAGCCGGAAAAAGATAAGGGGAAGGCAAAGGCCAAGGGAAAGGCCAAAGTCGTGAGTAAGAAGGCCAAGGGCAAGGGTGCAAAGGGAAAATGAGGGAATTTACATTTACGGGATGAGCCGACGGATTCAGATTTGGACCCGAATGATCCGACTTGGCACATAACAAGTGCGGAGGAGCGAGAATGGCGAGGAAGGCGACCTTGATCACATTCGAGTGGTATATATGGAGAGAAACCGCCATTGAAGCCATATCGCATTGATATCTCCGATGGACAGTAAGTTAAAAAGTTTTTAAATTGCATTATTCCTATATGTTTATATTTTTGGTTCATTGTTCAATATTGTTATGTGAATTGTTAATGTTTATTATTTTCTTTTGTTTAAATATAGTATTGAAGATGATACGGCTAAGAAAACGCTTTTGGCTATGATTCGGGAGAAGTGGCCTCTTGAGCGTTACACTTATACCGATATCGAAGAACGTCACCCGGGTTGATTGAATGCAAGAGTTAAGGAGTTTCAAGTAAGTTAAAATTCAATTTTTTTTTGTAATTGTTATTTATTTCTTGATTTTATGATGCATTTATCTTTGTTTTTTTTGCAATTTTAGAAATATTATAGGCATCTTAAGGGGCAAAGCCGTTCAAAGGCCCGAAAAATTGTGGAAGATCACATTAAAGTGACGGTGCAAGGTCATTCAATAAAGTTTGGGAGGTAATATTATTATATTCCATCACACACACATACATTCACGTTCACCATATTTAATATAATCAACTAATTATTAGGACGTGCTAATATAAGTTGTTTAATATTTTGAAAGGTTTTGACGAACAAAAATAAGAAAAAGCCGACGAGACTCGAGGTGTGGGATAAATGTCATAGTAAAGTTGGATCCGATCCGGAAAATCCCGTCTACACTACACCGGCCGCCATGCGTTTTGCGGTAATTTTTATGTGATTTTATGACCATTTTATGTGATTTTAAATGCATCTTTAATAAGTGAATTTATATGTATTTTCATGTGATTTTAAATGCATTTTATATGATTTTATGACCATTTTATGTGATTTTAAATGCATCTTTAATAAGTGAATTTATATGTATTTTCAAGTGATTTTAATTGCATTTTTATGTGATTTTATATGCATTTTTATGTGATTTTAAATGCATCTTTAATATGTGATTTTATATGTATTTATATGATTTCAAATGCATTTTTATATGTGATTTTATATGCATTTTTATGTGATTTAAAATGCATCTTTAATAAGTGAATTTATATGTATTTTCATGTGATTTTAAATATATTTTTATGTGATTTTATATGCATTTTTATGTGATTTTAAATGCATAGTTAATATTTGATTTTATATGTATTTATGTGATTTTAAATGCATATTTATATATGATTTTATATGCATTTTTATGTGATTTTAAATGCATCGTTAATATGTGATTTTATATGTATTTATGTGATTTTAAATGCATTTTTATATGTGATTTTATATGCATTTTTATTTGATTTTAAATGCATTATTAATTGTTTTAAATGAATTTGTAGGAACGATAAGCCGCCATTCTCGAGCGCATGCCCGTGGAGGTTACACAAACGGGTGATCGGGATGAGCCGTTGGATTGGTGGATGGAAGCCTTGGAGGTCCCCAAGGTACAAGGCCGAA
Source organism: Apium graveolens (assembly GCF_009905375.1). Lineage (NCBI taxonomy): Eukaryota > Viridiplantae > Streptophyta > Magnoliopsida > Apiales > Apiaceae > Apium > Apium graveolens. Next base: position 6,415,123 of record NC_133652.1, read on the forward strand.
AAAGAATTATGTGGTGGGGTTCCCCTAATTTTTGACCTTCTTGTTTATTTATTTGTTTATTTATTTCTTCTTTTTAACTAGTTTAATTAAACTTGTGTATCTAGGAAAAAAATCGGCGTGCTATGGAAGTCGATAAGGATTACACGTCCGAGGATGAGACCTCCGATGACGAGGACTTTGATGATGGCGGAGGTGATGGCGGTGAATCGTCCGATGTTGATTTGTCAGATTAGTTTACATTGATCGGTTTTAAGACTATTATAATTTGATGGTTATGGGATGTAATATAATATGTTGTGATGGTTTGATACTTTGTCGGTTATTTAGGATTGATTATAATGATGTAATGATATGGTTTAATCCTCCGGTTATCGGAGTTTGTGAATGTTTGTGTTGGATTTAATTACTATGGTTTAATTGTGAAATTTACTAGTGCGAATGATTTTAAGTAGTATAGTTTAATGATTATCATTATTGTTTGGTTGTGATTGGATTGGATTTGTGATTGGTTTGTGTATTGATTTGGTTTGGTATACAGGGACTGCATAAAAACCTGCAATTTTTTTTTAAAATCAGACCTTAAAACCGACCGAAAATAGGCATAACCGACCACTTTTGACCATTACAAAACCCAGGAAACCGACCGTCAAGGGACATAACCGACCACCTTCTTCATAAAACCGACCGTCTCCTTTAGAGGGTGGCCGGTTTTAGGGCGGTCGGTTATGACATTTAAGTTAGCTTCTGAAATAAAACCGACCGATGTGCACAGTTTGACCACGGTCAGTTATGAGTTCCAGTCAACTTTTTAAAAATAGACATAACCGACCACCTACGGTCGGTTATGACTCAGTGACGTGGCAACACGTGTGCACACGTGTTGCCACGTGTACACAGTGACCCCACATTTGAATAAAATGCCCAGACACTTAACCGACCACTATGTTGGTCGGTTATGAGGGTTAAGCCCGACCAAAAGTCATAACCGACCAGGCTAAAACCGACCATGACTTGTGGTCGGTTATGACTATTTTAACCGACCGTTTTGCCTCTTAACCGACCGTTTTGACGGTCGGTTTTGTCCTATTTTCTTGTAGTGAAACTACTACATGACTTGCAAATGTTTATATACCATTATATAAAAACTTGTTATAATAATAATAATAAACCCCTGTTGAGAATTTACTAGTGTCTCTCTTCCTTTTCTTCCTCCAATTTTACCATTTTAAAAAGAACTTGTTCCACCCTCATGAATTGGTCTTTAGACATTGTTTCCCTCTGCAAAATATGAGCAATTATTTCTGATAAAAGATTACCAACATCAATAACATCTTGACCACTAGCAACCTAACATCATAGTATTGGTGATCACATATATCAAAATAATAGTGCTAGTACCTAATGTAATATATATCGAAAGCAAAAGTACTTTTATTTATTCTATTTTTTCTTCTGCACATATGGGATGATCGGTTTCATTTCGGTGTTCTGGTGTAGATATTTGTAAAATGTCAATGATTTTCTGACCAAACGGCTATATAGCTGAAGTTATAAGAATCCAAATAATGACGACTAATACTTAATTTAGTAAAGGTCAGACATGTCGATTGAAGACTTACATTCTGGTGTAGCATTCAGAGCTGCACATTATCAGTTATCAACTACAAAATAGAGTAGAAAGTCACAAGATTTAAGAACATAACATAAGAATCTCCAAACAAAGACGAGGGTGCAAATATTGTTTCATAAGTCTGTGTTAAATAATGACGACTAATACTTAAATTAGTAAAGGTTAGATATGCTGATTGGAGACTTATAGCCTGGTGTAGCATTTAGAGCTAATATTCAAAATTGCACGTTATCAGCTATCAACTACAATATAGAGCAGAAAGTCACAAGATTTAGAAACATAACTATAGGAATTTTTGAATAAAGACGAGGGTGCAAATATTGTTTCATAGGAGTGTGTTGTGATTGCTTTAAGGCAGCTGCATTCTTTTTAAAAGATATAAGGTCCTAGCAAAGGTAGTTCATTTATTACAATACTAAACAATGCAACAACATATATAACTATATTATACATTTTAACACTTAGTTTATTGAAATGGAACACATCTAGGATAAAATAACATAATAACCTATGTGAGGTACTGGCCATTCTCTAGTAATCATCAAAATACCAGTCTACTGTCATTTCGGATGTGAAATGTTAAATCAAAAAATTTTGTTTTACAATGAAATTTCTACGTTCTTAATCATGCCGTAAACTTAAAGTTGCAATTATTTATGACATATAATTACATTTATATATCTTTTACGAAAAGAAAACAAATTGTAAAATGCAAAGTTCAAAAGTATGGATATAGAATACATAATATTTTTTTATGTTAAAAATAAAAACATCTTTATGGGCAATTAAGGATCCTTCTATTTTTTCAACTTCGTACCGGAATCATTATTGTCGTCAACTTTTGTAAGTGCTAAGCACTACAAGACACATGTCAAAGTGTATTTCTCAAAATGTTGGATATTGAAATATATCTATATTTTTAACTTGGAATGAACATAGTTTCAGAATGATATTCTTGATAAAATATCATGTATTTTTATAATATTTTCAGTGTGTTAAATATTAAACTGGTCACTGAAATGGAGCTCATATATCATTTTGTTCACCGATCTCAACAAGTTATTATTTGCAGTCACTTAAGGTGGTCTAATTATCAGTTTTTTCAGCTTTTAATTTTAAAAATAAGTGTAAATATATTTAAAAATTAAAAAATAAGAAAAAAATATGGCCATTAAAACTATATACAAAGTTTTGTTCTTATATTTTATCTTGAAAAAGGACATAAAAAAGTTAATTTTATTTTTAAAAAACTTTAGTACGAGTTTTGTTAGAAAATAAAATGTATAGTACTTAATAGTTTATTTAAAGTATAGTAAAAATATCACTCTAAACAGTTTATACTCAATGATTGTTTAGACTTTTTAGTGATGAAATATTTTTTAGTGTTTCGGTTTTTTCAGTCTTTGATGATTCTGGTTATAATAGATATTTTTGATAGATGTAATCTTTAAGTTAAAGATTTGTCGAAACTGATTGTAGTTTGTGTATGTACAATATTTATGGGTGTATGGTAATTGAAACTTGTTGTATTTTGAATCGACAATGTTTCCGTATAACGTCATTGACATCGTATTAAAATGTGCGTACAAGATTGTTATATGCATAACAACGACGTGAAGTTAAAAATATATGTATGTCGCATAAGATATGTATTTGAGAATATGTTATAGTGATGACCATATTGATATATGTCATACATGGATTGTTTTCTAGTTATAGGGATTAATATATCATGATTTAATCATTGACGGCTTTTATTCGTGAATGATTTCAACCTTTCTTCATATACTAATTCAATAATATTATTAATTTATTTTTCAAAATAATTTTTATAAATTCGACTTAATTGTCATAACTATTTGTTTGAAATTTTAAATCCTTTTAGAATTTTATGAAGTAATTCCTATGACATTTGTCGTGATTAATATGATTATATTTCTATAAATAGTATAAAATGGATCCAATCAAATAATATAATTTAGTGTATTTATATATATTAATTAATTTAAATTAAATTTATATTGTTAGTAATAAATTGGGATAAAATATATCTATTGAACTATTGTATATATTCCATTGTAAATATATAATACTTGATTTCAATTTGATTAACCTTGTTTCATATCGTATGTATTTAACAAAATATTATATATATGTTAACTAAAAAAATATTATATAAAAATATAATACAAAATAGTAAATATAAAAGAAAAAATATGATTATAAGGTACTAGTAAGTCTCAACAATTGAAATATACCATATATTTATTCGTTTAAGGGTACACATGCCAACCTAATTTGTGTATGATTAACAAACACATATGATTTAAGCAGTATAGTGGTTAGAACTGTTGCAAAGTAAAGTAATTGTAAGACCTATGTTCGATTTCCTAGAAAAATATTTTTCCCAATAAATGACACATACAAGGGTAAAATAGTCATTTCAATGAGAATAAAAATTCTCATGAAATTTATCACCATTTTCGCCTATTATATTTAAAAAGATGAGCTTAATCTCACTAATTGAAATCTAATTTATAAACTTCGATGTATACTTCTCAGATAAGATGGATGATATTCAATAAAACAATTAATTATAATGCTAGAAAACCAAAAAAACCAAACCAATGTGTAGTGTGATGCAGGACAATAATGGGAAAGAAGGATAATAGAATAAACATAATTAAAAAATTGATATAGTCCAATAATTCTAAGATGAACCAACAGCAGAAGAAGCACAAATCACTAATTAACCCTATAATTTCTCAACCGCAAAATGGAGGAATATGAGTTGACCGCAACCCTAAAAAGAGAGAATAATCTCTATTCAATAAACAATCAAAATCCTATAATGATAGATCAAAACTACTTAATTTTATAACCACCTGGTAGAGTCCTAGTACTAATATTAATAAAACTTTGTACTTAATTTAAAATAATTTTAACTAACTACTTATATAATATAAATAAATTTTATATTCAATAACAATTAATTCAAATGGGGGATATGATTACCCTGAAAAATTGTGAATGCCTATCACTACAAGGATTTTGCTATCCCACAACAGTTTTTCACCGTTGTCTAACCTCAGAATTTCCCGTTGACTATCCAGCACTCGTCTGATAGTATATCAGACAACACTTTTTTTAACCATTGTTGGAATAAGTTAGCACACAACATATATGAATACTTGTTAGAATGTAGAAGAGACAACACTACAATGTGAGAACCATTGTTGAAAGAAATATAACACAACAGTTTCCAGAGGTATAGACAATGGGGAATTTATGTTGAGTTAATGTTTTAAATATTGTATGTCTGTTTCAGACAATGGTAATTGTAATTACCTATTGTCTCAAAACTTACCAATAATTGTTTTGAAATAAAACTTTTTTCTAGTTTGTTTAGACAATGGTCTATATGAGGTTTCCATTTAACACCATTTAACAATGGTATGCAAAAACCATTGTTTGATGACTAACCAGACAACTATTATAATAAACACTTGTTTGAATTACACAACATAAAGGCCAAAACTGTTGTCTCAGACTACAAAAACTTAGTTTATTAACAACGGTTTTGAAGTGTTGTGTTTAAAGACGTTTTACAACAGTGCATTTTAAAACAGTTTTCTGACTTGGTAATAGAACATCAAAAAGACAACACTTTCAAAAAACAGCTATAACTGTTGTTATAGAACCCATTAGACAACAGTTTTTCATGTCAAAGAAATTCACCATTGTCTGTCAATTTTGGACAATGTTTTTTTTCACCGTTATTTAAGAGGTGTTGTCTGATAGCAAAATCCTTGTAGTGGCTACCTTGCGGACTACTACACAATATGATAAAACCCCTCGGTATAGCTGTAAATAGGTCTCCGTTTTTCCAACTTTTTTATATGCATTAAACAAGCTGGAGTTGAGGATTGTGCATTGCTGTAAAAAGTCATGATCATAAAACTGGAGTCATCTTGTGGCCTCTAGTGACCACAACAATGATATGAATCTTTATTAACAGGAGGAACATTGATTCAATTGTTATATTAAAACTTTTGATAACTTCTGACTGGTATTTCCCAACTCTGTTTTCTGAAATGTTTGACCCATAAGCATTCCAAATTTGGCCATCATATCACCAAAGATCGACATTGTCCGTTATGATATTTCACCAGATATCCGAGCTGCTATGCCTGCATACATTAATCCATTTATGATAATGTAAAAATAGCAATTGATGGATCAATACTTCTGAGTATACCTTTTATCATTAAGTATCTCATGTCCTGCACCATGCATACAAAGTACCACGCATACAAATAAACAAAATATAATTTATGACTTCCTAATTGCTATTTCTTGTTCATTTTGCGAAAACATGATTTTGGACAAAAGTGACGCCTAGGGGACTCAACAAGATAATATAACATTCACAAGAGATAAGTTATCACAATAGTTAGTAGTGCAAAAGATTATCAAAATCAGAATAGTGAAAAATGGTTCATTGTAAGAAAGTTTGTTATAATTTTATAAATACCATTTCAAAACTATGTTAACTACAGATCAACAGAAAACAACTACAATATGCTTAATTCCATCAAAGTTCTTTGAACATCATATCAGAAAGTACCATTGGTCATCCGCTGTGCAGCAGCAAGCTGATTCATCTTCCGAGTTTATGTGATCTCCAAGTGAGTTTTGCCAGCAATCTCTTTGACATTGTCTCTGCCTGGCGACATTTCTCATGACGATCATCATTACTCTTGCTTATTAGAATCAAGAATCGTGTGTAACACCCCACTTAAACAAGTAGAGGGTACACAAGCTAAGCCTTATTTATTAATGGAAGCAAAAATAAGCTAAACATAATTTATTAAAATAACAAAAGTTCAAAATATCCAAAATAAAGTTCTCTAACAAGGTCCAAAATAATATGAAATAAAACATGTCCTTGAATTTATTTTCAACTAGGATAAACAAGCTAAAATTTGGGCAGCACTCATCACACCCCCGCTTTACCCCTGGTTACTTGTGGAAAGAAATAAATACGAGTGAGCCAAATGCCCAGTACGAATATATATTTAAAATGTAAAACAAATGGGTACCTTTCATATAAATAATTAGCTAAGAAGAAGGGAAATATGACAGTGCTAATCAGACAAATCAAATAAATGGCTGAGAACAAGTAAGGTGGGTACTAATAAGGGCATCTTATAAAACCTCTGCTCGCTAGTAAACACCAAGCAAAGCACAGTGCAAACAGTTCCTTCTCCGGTTATCCACATGAAGGATAAAATGAAATGTATAAAACATTTTCCCAAACAAACAAAATGATCATGATCTTAATCATGCCTCATACCCCAGAGACATGCTCGTATACTCACAGATACGAGTTAGTGCCGAGAGCACCAAAAACTGCAAAAACTCCATGTGTCTCATCTGTGATTTACCCACACAAATAAGTTTAAGAGCCCATAACAAATGGTTACAAAGTGTTGCCAATAGTATTGAAAATAAAATTTGCATGTGACAAATCAAGTATATTGATAGGCAACATGGATCAAAAATGGTTAAGCAACAACAGGGATCAAAGATGGCTAAGCAAAATTTAACAAGTGTACATATACAAGATGTACAACTTAACAAAATAAAAATATGATTAGATAAATATGATAGAACAATAAGTAGAGAGGAAGAAAATATATTTTAAATGAAGAGAGAATGGATCGTACTGGAATGAGTCTAAAATATTCAATAATGCTCACACAACTACCTTGCTCAAATCAATCTATAATATCAATATAATATTTTATACAGCTACCACAACTAATACAGATGATCAGCTAGAGTAGTATAAATATATAACTAACAAATAATCTGAATAATATACAAGTTGGTTTATAAAATATAAAAGATATTTTATTAATTTATAAAAGTAATGTAGAAATCTTTAAGTATATAACTTTATAAAAGTAGACAAACTTAAATTATACAATCATTTAACATATTAAATTATAACAACAATTTAAGAAAATGATAAAAATAAATATAGCATGCTCTCTGTCTATCAATACATACCGGCAAGATTTCTCAAATCCACCTCTGGCACATTAGTACTACAATAGTACTTACAAAATTTAAATTATTATGGCCAAGCATTAGATATTATAACATATTGGCTATAAAAAAAATAATGAGACTGAAGTAACAAATATGTTATGCAGGAGAAAAATATAATAACATAATATGATTAACAAATGTAAAAAAAATTATAATTTTAGATAAACAAACAACCAATTGTTAATTACTTAATTTAAATAACAAAATACTTTGACTACATATGTCCTGTAAAATAAAATACTATTTATATATCATTAGTCCCACAAATACATATTTTGTCAATTTTAATAAATCTCAATAAACTAAATCTTGTGAAAATAGATTTTATTTTACAAATATTTTTACATATTAACAAACTAACACAATAATGATAATTATTGTGAACAACTCACACACATAACTAGTAAATAATAATTAACGAAATTATCCAGACACTAACAATATTAAAATATACCATTTTATCCAATTAATAAAATGTAAAAAATCTGAGAATCATATAACTTCTTAAACCAACTTAATGACATGAAAATTAAAAACAAAAATAACAGGTAACATGACTAATTAGACCACTACTAATTAAACACCTTCTAGCCAGTATAAATAACAATTAATTAATCAATTAAATCAATTAAACATGTATTAACAATAACCTAACACAATATATAAACACGTAAACAATTAATATAATAATTTGATAACACTTACCTGAATTTAGAGCTATGTAAAAATGTGTACAAATAGGTATAAACCTGAAAATAAAATGACTAATATTAGTATAAAATATAAATAATAATCATATTAAATTAAGTAATTAAATTTTAAATAAACCTCCTCAAGATGTACACTTCTGTGAAAGTTTTGGCCCACCCTAACCTAGCTTCCTTGTAATTATCTTTCTCCTCCTCTTATCTTTAATAATCCAAAAATCTATTTCTCCTTCTCTTAATCTTTAATAACCCAATATTTTAACAATGACACTCCAGTTAGCTCTTCTCTGACCTTCTTGCACATGTAGATCCAAAGCTTCCTTTCTTATGCACCAACTCTTCCATCTCACTCATAAGTTATATAATACAACTATTTTTCCATTTTGTTAGCTGTCACTCTAAGATGGGTTTTTGTGTGAAAGCACTAATAGGGTGACTCTATTTATATAATAAGCAGCTAAACAAATTATGAAACTGTTGTCCATAATTTTCTCCATATTTTCCCACATCATCTCTCCATTAGCTGTTTAAAAAAATATCATATCACGTACTTAGTAGTGTGACTCATATTCAAATTTTAAACAACTAAAAGATAGCTTACAAATTCAAAATTTTAACAATCAATTATCTAAATAAAACATTATCCATAATTTTGAATTCTAAAAACAATTAATCAAATATTTACTAAATTATTGCACCAACAATAAACCAAATAAAATATGGGGTATTATATTCTTCCCTCCTTAAAATAATTTTGTCCTCGAAATTCTAGTGAAGTACCTGATTCAAAGAGGTACGGATATCTTGCACGAACTGAATCCTCGGTTTCCCAAGTAGCTTCCCGAACATCATAATTTTTCCTTAAAAATTTAATAAAAGGGATCGTGTTCTTGCGCAACACTCTCTCCTCCCTCTCCAATATAGCTTCAGCTTCTTCTTCACAAGACAAATCTTCACGAAATGCATCTAAGGGATACTGAACAACATGATTAGGATGATATACCCTCTCAAGAATCTCAAAAGATCCTATATACCTCGAACTTAGCTTACCCTTCTGACCGAATCGTTGAATGCCTCTCTGAGGAGATACCTTAAGGAAGACCTTGTCTCCTGCTTTAAATTCATATTCTCGTCTACCCTTATCAGCATAACTCTTCTGTCTAGATCGAGCTTGTTCAAGTCTTTCTCGAGCAACTGCTACCTTATCTGTAGTGACTTGGACTAGATCGGGACCCTCTAAAATCTTCTCTCCTACTTCATTCCAACAAATAGGTATTCTGCACTTGCGCCCATAGAGTGCCTCAAAAGGAGCCATACCAATGCTGCTCTGCCAACTGTTATTATAAGCAAATTCAATTAAGGGAAAATAGTCATCCCAATTTCCATACCACTCTAATGCACATGCTCGCAACATGTCCTCCAAGGTCTGAATTGTCCTCTCTAACTGCCCATCTGACTGTGGATGAAAAGCTGTGCTATAATTCAACTTGGTACCCCATGCCTTTTGAAATCCTTTCCAAAACCTTGAAGTGAATCTGGGATCTCTGTCGGACACGATCGAAACTGAAATCCCGTGTAGTCTAACAATCTCATTCATGTATAATAGCGCTAAGCTCTCCAAGTTCATGTTCTCATGGATTGCCAAAAAGTGAGCAGATTTAGTGAGTCTGTCTACAATCACCCATATCGCATCATGTTTCTTAAAAGTCTTAGGCAGCCCAATGACAAAATCCATGCAAATATTCTCCCACTTCTAAGTAGGTAACTCCAATGGTTGTAAAAAGCCATTTGGCCTCTAGTGCTCAATCTTCACCTGTTGACAAGTCAAACACTTTGAAACAAAATTGGCAATATCCCGTTTCATGCCACTCCACCAAAAGTGTTCCTTTAAATCTCGATACATCTTTGTCTCACCTGGATGAATAGAAAATGGTGATCTATGAGCCTCTTCCATCAATTCCTCCCTGAGTTCCTTATTAGCAGGCACACATAGACGATTATACATGCATCCATAGAATGCCATGAGACAAAGATCACCATTTTCTATTATTAACATTTAGAATGTACATGGACAATGTACATAGACAATTAGATATATCAAAATTAACGAAAAAGACATTTTGTTTTACCCAGTGTACACTATGAAAACTATTAATAAGAAATAGACATGACGAATATAACCGAGTAAATAAAATAATTATTTTATAATTTATTAATAATTTATTCCTAATTTTCTTAATTTAGAAATATATAATTTATAAAATAATATTACACGTTACATGTATTATGTTTTTATGTTAGATCATATTCTAATATTGAATTTTATGTATTAATCATTAATGTTGAAATTTGTTAAAAATTATTTAGTGGCACTAATTATATCTGCATTGAGTATACGATACATGTTTCATGTTCGTTTTATAAATGATCAATATATGAGGAAAAGTTAATTTAAATAAAATAAGAACCCTAATTTGAAAGTTATGATATCACATCTGTTTTGGATCTCATATTATTTTAATAAAATGAACCATGCCTGAACTTGGTTTAGATTCGGATTCGATCAAACATCATTACAGAGACCAAGAACTTTATGCTTTGTTGTCATGTCGATTATAGAACCATAAGTCCGACTTAAATTTTAATTGGTACCAAACTATAACTTTTATGTCATATAATTTAATATATTTATTTTGAAGTTATTTATCATAAAATATGTAATTTGTACTTTTTAATATTTGGTTGTTACATGTTTGTGGAGATTTCTACTGCTTTTGCTAGCTGGTAATATTGGACTCGGATTTGATGCAACATAAACTATTTTATTGGGATAAGAAAATATATAATACTTACTCGAATTTTGTTTATATTTGATTTGTAATACTCGAGACTACATTATATTCGAATAAAACTATATTAAATTAGAATTTGGATATTAAATATAATAATGATCTCAAATTTGAGTACTTTTCGAATAATTCATCCAACCCCAGAATAGCTATAATGTCCGTTTCACGCTTACTCTCGGACGAGAAAGAGTCGATAAGCTATCTAGAGTCTCTAGCTAGCTTCTATCGTTTGTATCCCAACTAAGAGAAATTGACTAATTTAAATAAAATACATAACAATAATACTATAAATATATTTAACATATTTAAGGATCAAAAGATTTATAAAAGAATAAACTTATAATTATATGTAACAATGACAACTATTAAAATAAAATTATATAAAAATATAACCAATATTTCATTTACTCATAAGTTAAAATAATATATAAAATAGAAAAAAGGAATATGCCTTATCTAATAAGAGTTATGTTAAAAATAATAGTAAATACTACCGATCTGCCTATAAAAAATATTTTATTGAACCAGACTAAAAAAATTTGAAACGTAATACGTTGGTCGAGATAATGTTATCACGCTAAAACAAAATATATTATCTATTCATATTAAAACAAAATAATATTCACCTAGGGCTAAAATAATATTCAAAACAAACTAAATTTAATTAGCTGGTTGCAGTGTTACAAAAATCGGAAATCGGACAAGATCGGCCACTGCGCCTTGCAATGATTAATCGGTGAATCGGGGATTAATCAAATAAAATAAATATTAATATATAATTATATATACAAAGCAAAAATATGAAAAATGGAATACATAAATAAAAATCCATTTAATGGATTAACTTTCTTAATACTACTGATTAGTGATTACAGCTTGATATTACAGCCTTGTACTATTGTACATATAGCAAAAACAATTATTAACCTCCTTGTCAATGTCAGTGATATTAACTTCCTTCCTGTTTTCTTCAAAGGCCTTTTTTTTATTTTCTTTACTGAGTTTAACATCATCCAATGCCTTTTTGCACTTCATTAGAGTAGACCTTTCATAGGATGACACATTGCCTTTAATATTAACTACATGTTGCTTTAGGCGAAATACTCCTCTAGTGACTATTTTTTTACGCAACTTACATCTCACCTTTCGATTATTTCCGGACTCTACCATTTCACCATATTCTCATCCCATATCATCGGAGTTGACCTTTAACGTATCGTCTTAAGCGCTTTGGGTACCATCAAGTGGAGGATTCTGCATTCTGTAGAAAAACCAGACAAGTTAAAATTTAAATAATTTAGGCCATAAGTCAGGTGAATGCAGAGTGATGGTTAAGATTACATATTTATGCAGAGTGATTTGTATTTTTCGTATGAGTGGATTCCAAATCACTCAAACTAGGAAAGTAAGAACGTTCTTTTCCGTTTTCGTGTGTTCAACAAGAACACAGGCCCATTATAATTCAACAGTTCACTCTCTTAAATAAAATCATGAACTATAAACCTCCAAGTCTAAGAAAAACTAATGAACCCCCAAAACTTTAAATAGAAGGGGTGAAATAAAAGTATAGAACATAAACTATAAAATTAGAACTCAAATCATGAAAAAAGAAATTGAAATCTACTTACCTTGATCTTAGCTTCAAAGAAACTCAGCAAGTGGCTTATGAGTTTAGATAGTCACTTTTCTCTCCTCTAAAGTTGTGAGCTCTAGAATCAATTACTGAATTTTGCACTGTCTCTTTTTGCTTTAGTTAACCCGCTAACCTGATTTTTCGGGTCAAACCCGAGTTTTGACCCGTTTTTATCCAAACCGGTTAATGGGCCGATCGAACCTAATAAGATCGTAGCTGCAGGATTTGGTGATTTCTCGGCCGATATATCGGCTACGTGGACGATTTCTAGAACACTGGCCGGTTGATATAACATGTAATGTATATTATTGATCTATGCTAAAACTAAAGTTAAATTCAAACTTAAGATAATTCTTAATAATATTGACCCGTGTTAAAATAAAAATAAAATCTACATAATTCATTGATAGGTATAATGTGGGCTTACAAGAGTGGGATAACCGGTATCCAACCTGTTGTGCAAGACATGCCTGTATCATAACAAGACTAAGTCATACTGACAACCCTAAGATTAGTTGTATTGTAACCTTAATCTGTAATTCATATCTGTAACACTTAATGTCTGTAAAATGTAAATGGAGCAGACTGGAGCATTTTTCTATGAACAGTGTCAAGCATAAGAATTCTATCTGGAAGAAGATCAAGAAGATCATGCCTCAGAAGAATTATGAAGTAGCTTGGAGTTAAATAAATCTGTTTGGTATAAAACATTCTAAGTCAAGATCTCTACAAGTCACAGAATTAGTGTTATAGAGAAATCATTCGAGAACTCCAGAATGACTTATTGAGAAGTCATTTAAACTCCAGATAGTACCGACGGATGAGTAACATCTACCCGATGGATGAGCAATATCTACTCGACGGATGAGGAATGTCTACTCGACGGATAAACCATCACTACTCGACGGATAAACAACATCCACCGGGTATAGAGAACTCAGGAATTGTCTGTCGAGAACTCAGAGATATCGACAAGTATACATTCATTAGAGAACTCTGAGTTATCGATAAACCAAAATTTACTAGAGAACTCAGAGTTGTCGATAAGTCTAGGCAACAATGAAGTTTCAGAGATATCGACAAGCCAACATGCCTATCGAGATGTCGAGTTCTCTACGGCTTAATTGGAGATCTCGAAGTGAAGAAATTTCTCTAAGTACAAAATTGCAGAACAGTACAATATCCAAGGTTGCAAATCAACAAACAATTCACACAGCTGGATTGACAAGTCTACAAAAAGGAGCTTGAGAGATGTCCAAGATCAATGACAAAGATTAACTGACAGAGGAGATTAAAGTAATCACGGGAAGCTAAAGATATGCTAAGCCAGAAATGGAAGATTTGCTTTTCTATAAATAGAAATGACAAGTGACAGTTTAGAAAAGATAATAGCATGTTTATTATCCACCGTGTAAACCAGCAGTTAACTGAGTTATAAAGTTAACACTGGTCCTCTAGTTAAGTTAAAAAGAACAATCAGATAGAAAAATAGTGTGTTCTCTCTCAAGAAAGAAGCTAAGTTCTAAAACAAGAACTTAGAGATTTTGTAGCAAAACACTGCTTGATTTTTAATATAAAATTAAGTGAGTTTTGACGATCTTTGTTTTACATATTTGCTCAGCTATTTATGTTTAACATCCATTCTACTAAATCATTAACAACAACCAACTGCTAAAGCTTAAGTCGATCGAAAATCAAACAGTTAAGCTAAAACACATTCACCCCCCTCTGTGTTGTATTCATACTTAACAAGTGGTATCAGAGCAAAATCTGAAAGTAAACAGATTAGATCTTGGAATAATGAATACACAGAAAATCAGTAGTATCAAGATTCCTCCCTTTGATAAGGCCAATTACACTTTATGGAAAAAGAAAATGTTGATGTTTATAAGAATGGCCAATCACCTTTACATTGGTATCCTCAAGAATGGGCCCTTCACTCCTGTAGTTAGAGTTGAGGAAACCACAGATGGAGATATGGTTATTCAAGCTCATTATGCTCCCAAGGATCCTTCTGAGTATACTGAACCTGAAAGAGAGAAAGTTTCCCTAGACAGTGCCTTGCAACTGATACTAATTGAGTCACTTGACAATGTAATGTATAATAATATTTTCAACGGTGACACTGCTAAACAGATTTGGGAAAAGATTGAACTACTTTGTGAAGGAACTGAGGAGGTTAGGTCAAATCAAAGAAGGATATTGATTTCTCAGTATGAGGGTTTTATGGCTAAACAAAAGGAGGGTATTACTGATGTGTTTGAAAGGTTTAATAAACTGATAAATGACTTGCAGCTTCATGATAAATTTTATGATGTTGAAGAAGTGAATTTGAAGTTCTTGCTCACTCTCCCTGACCATTTGGAACAAAAGATCTCTGCAATCAGAGAAGGAAGAGATTTGAGTAGAATCACACTGGAAGTGCTCTATGGGGTTCTGAAAACTTATGAACTTGAAATAATTCAAAAGAGGTCATTAAGGGCTGGTCAAGGATATGTAATGGATGGCTCAAGTGCACTGATTGTGAATGAAGGCCAGACTTTTAATGATGAGCAAAAATCCCCAACTCCAGTCATTCCTACAAGTGAGAAAAGAGTCAATGACACTGAAGAGCAAGTCATACTGGAATTGGATGAAGAAGATGAGTCTACACTCTTGATGAGCTTGATGAGCTAGACAAATCAATGGCTTACTTGGCTAGAAAATTCTCTAATATTAGAGTAAAGAAACCAAGATTTTTCAAAAGCAAAGGACAGTTCTTCAACAAAGACAGCAGCTGGAAAGGAAAAGGGAAGTACACTCCTTATAGAAAAATTGGCTACAAAACCGGATCTGTTGATAGATCAAAAATAAGATGCTTTAACTGTGATGAGTTGGGCCATTTTGCTACAGAATGTAGGAAACCTAAGAAAGCAAAGAAAGACAAGGCCTATCTTGAATTGGAAGCAAAGTATGATGCTCTTCTAAAGAAGCAACAAGGGAAAGCTTATATTGCTGAGGGCAAGTGCTGGGATGATTCAGATAATGATGAAGATGAAGAAGTTGGAAACTATGCACTCATGGCCTTGGAGCAAGGAGACTCTTCATCATCTAAATCACAGGTACCAACTCTCATCACAATTGATTTAAATGTGAGTAAATATAAGGAAACTATTGAAAAGATGAGCACAGAAATGTTCCACATTCATACAAGCATGGTTGCTGCAAATGAGGAAGTTAGCAGATTGAAAAAGATCAATGAAAAACTTAAGAGTGAAAAACAAGAGACTGAATTATTGTTGGTTGAGCTTGATGCTGCTAAACAAGAAATTGCATACTTAAAGAATAAATTAAAGTGTGCAATTAAAATTGAAGCAGTGTTGAGAGAAAGGCTGGAGAAGAATGAAGTGAAGCTGAAATCCTTCAAAAATGCTTCTGAGTTGATTGGACAATATCATGAAAAGAACAAGCCATGTGCAAACATTGCCATTGGTCTTGATTATGAGGATTTGAACAACAAGAGGAAGTCTGTCAGTGACAAAGGGAAATCAACTCAAACTGAAGATGTTCTAATTATTTTGAAGAAAGTTGAATCACCTTTGTTCAAGGCATGTGAGGTGAACTTCAGTGAAGAAGAGTTGATCATCAAACAAGAGATAGCTGATGAGGACAAGCAAAAGAAAAATGATGAGACAACTCAGTCTTCCATCTCTGTTGAAACACCAAAAGCCAATCAAGAAACTAAGGAACCTGTGAAGGAGATTAAAGCTAAACAGGTCAAAAAGAAAAAAAAGAATAGAAATGGAAAGATTGGGATAAACAAAAGAAATAATTTTGCTTATATAGCAGATACTCCTAGAAAGAAGTGTGAGAATTGTGGATCAATGAATCACCTAACTCATCTTTGTAAAAAGACTGTTAGCAATCCACCTGAAGGAGTCTGTAAGTACAATGAAGCTAAGGCAAATGATCCCTATTCATTATGTGACAAGTTTGATTGCATTCCCTGCAACATGAAAGTGATGAAGAGTTGCCACAAATTGAGAATTGATCTCATAGAATCAAAAGTTGGTTCTATATCTGAAAGGGAAAATGCTCAACAGTCTATGAATTCTATTTTATCTCAAAATTCTCATTCTACTTCTGCAAAATCAGTTAGCATGAAGAAAGTACCTAACACAATTTGGGTAGCTAAACACACTTAATCCTCATTGTGTGCAGGGTAAAGGAAAGAAGGTCATATGGATCATTGATAGTGGATGTTCCAGACATATGACAGGTGATAAGGCCCTGCTATTACAATTTGGGGAGATGGCTGGCCCTTTAGTAACCTTTGGAGACAACAGCAAAGGATTCACGATGGGATATGGCAAGATTATTTCTGGAAATGTTGTCATTGAAGATGTAGCACTAGTTGCTGGATTAGAAGTAAATCTCCTAAGTGTTAGTCAATTTGCAGACAGAGGTTTTCAAGTTGTTTTCAACAAAGAAGATTGTGCTTTTATTAGCAAAAAGACTGGTGAAATTGCTCTTAAAGGAGTAAGAAAGGGAAGCTTGTTTGTTGCAGACTAGACTCAACAAATAAGGATGGAATGTGTTGTTTCTACACCAAGGCATCAGAAGAGCAAAGCAAATTGTGGCATAAAAAACTATCTCACTTGAATTTCAAAGCAATCAACAGCCTAGTCAAGAAGGAACTTGTGAGAGACATGCCCAATCTGGAATTTGCTCAACTGGAAGTTTGTGAAGCTTGTCAGAAAGGAAAAATGAAAAGATCAAGTCACAAGTCAAAATCTTTGAATTCTATAAGTGCACCTCTGCAACTTATTCACATAGACTTGTTTGCGCCAGTAAATATCTTGTCCATTTCAAGGAACAAATATGCCCTTGTCATGGTTGATGATTTTTCAAGATACATTTGGGTTGAGTTCATGTACTTAAAGATGAAACTCCAAACATTATAATTGAGCACATCAAGAAAATTGAGAAGCAAGTTGAAGGAAAGGTTAGTGTGAAAAGATTGAGAAGTGATAATGGAACAGAATTCAGAAACTCAACATTAAGTGAATTCTGCAAAAGCAAAGGCATTGTTCAAGAATTTTCAGCAGCTAGAACACCTCAACAGAATGGAGTAGTTGAGAGGAAAAATAGAAAATTGGTTGAAGCTGCTAGAACTTTTGTAACGCCCCCAAATCCAGGGTCAGAAGATTTGGTCGTCACGAAGAAACTTCAATCCAAAACAACCTGTTTAATCAATAAATAAATGCCAGCGGAAGATAATTATCATAAATGACCCCAAACTACTCCAAGATCTTTTAAGGTTACAGTTCTAGAAACAAGATATCCAAATTCCACCAATAAATTTTCACTTTCTTTTAAAACTCTTTTCAATAAATTCCAACTCACAATTAAACCCACTAGTATAACTTCGAAATGAAGTATACTAGGCCCGAATAAAATAACACAATATAATACAATATAATATGAACAACTTTATACAATAAAACTTACACTAGTCCGCAAACCCTGGACCAACCACCTTCCAAAAGCTTCTTCTTTGCTTCCTCGAATTACACAGCTAACTAGCGCAAGCTAATCCTCACTGGAGGTTAAATTTAAAAACAGACAAGTATGAGCGAAAGAAATGCTCAGCAAGATCATTATAGCATATATAGGGTCGTTTTGATATAAAACCGACATCTGCATCAGCGCAGAACATTTAAAATCATAATTGCTGAATCATAAAATTTTAGTTGAGGAATCCCAGATTTAATTCCTTAATTATATTCAAAACCATTTTGATATTTTTGAGCGAAATGCTTCAGCAATACTTTGAATCTTGACGAGAGCAAAGCTCGTAAAACAGTGTTTACGGAAATATCGTAAACGATAACAACAAGAAGCAATGATTATGGGATGAATCATAAACTTTACTCAAAACTCAACTCTTGATATTAATACTTATTTTGTTGTCATATCAAATTAGATATCAATACGAACTTTGATGCTCACAACACCCATACTGAAGTCAACATCATTCATCTATACTAATACCACTTTTGATATTTAACAATAAACTAAGTATTCCCAAAATCGGAAACTGAATCAAAGCCACAATTCGCTTTTAAACCAAAACAGAATCAGTACTTTTATCCAAAACAGAATCAGTTGATAAATCATTTATTCTATGAATATTAAAAATGATATGATAATTTAGATTAGGATCATCCTCCGACGGACGTACTATCACATGCTGATCAGCCCGTGTGATAGCACAAGGTCATGATTCATAGAAACGTGACCCTAAAAACACGAGTACTCAAACAAAAAGGCATAACTAGCCTGTGGCAAAATGGTGTCATAATATTCATATGGCACTTAAAAATATCCCTCCGCTGGACCGTCCATCCCGGTCACTTATGCAATCATGATCCAATCTTAAAACCTTTTATTGAAATGGGGTCATAATAATCGACACCCGAAAAATTTTATTCCCCTAATTCTTGGGTAGGAATATTCGCAACCAAATCACTTTTCTCAAAATCCAAAACATTTGTAAATCCGATAATTGGATAAGTAAAATCACTTAGCTACTCTAAATATAGAATAGCGGAAGAATACTTGCATAAACAGAATTATTTAATTCAACGATATGTAAAACATTTATCGATTCTAAACTGAGAATAGGGAAAACAATACTTGCATCAAAAGATTTAAAATAAATATCACTTGAACAATAAGTGATGATAGGGATACTTGCCTTTGGGTTTTAGCAGTTAGTCACACTCGCAATGACACATCTATTCTGACATTCTGTCTTAAAATATCACCGTCTTTCTTTTCAACACTTTACTGATATGCTGCTCCTGCGATTACTAGAAGCCAGCTACCCAATATCATTCCATCTGGTCCTGATCATCTTGAAAGACTCGCATCTATAATTAGAAAATAACCTTTTAATCGTCTAATCGATAATCACTCAACGAATTGCGCATTAAAACCCTATCGTCTACCCATACGATAGCCCACACATAAAGGAAACAGTCAAACATAAGACTCTTGACCCACGTACGCACATAATTCACGTAGCATGTAAACACATAACTCACGTATCACATAATTCATATCACATATGACTCGGTTCGTCAAAAGGTTCGACTCGATAAGTTTAAAACTGAAATCGGGTCAAAAATATGATTTATCTATCAATAATTGACTCAGAATAACTTGTAAAACAAGCGACCTTTCGAAACAAAATGATTTGGGTCTCGAAAGTATTTTTATTGAAATCGGAATATTTTTCTGAGTCTGTACGCGTTCGTTTCGTATTAAACGGACGAACGGTTAATTTATTATGAATTTTTGAACATTTTTCGGAATTAAAACGGGTCTCCGAATCATTTAATAATTAAATAATAGGGCTCGAACACCCGAAAATAATGTTATTAGAATTATCGAGCTTGGAAAATAATTTAAAATAATATTTTAAAGCTCGAAACTATTTTTCGGAACTTTTAAATCAATTTTAAATAATTAAATCTAATTAAATAATTAATTAAAATTAATTAATAAGTAATTAAATTAATTAATCAATTAATATTTAAATTAATTGACTAATTAAATAATTAATTATCAACTGAAATTAATTAATTAAATAATTTGGATTTATTTTTAAATTAAAATAAATTTTCAGAATTAAAATAATGATTTTTAGAATTAAAGAAAATAATTTTTAAAACTAAAAACTGAATTTTGATTTATTTTTAAAATAAAATTCTGGGAAACATAATTGAAAATGGGAGTTAGGGTTTCAGAAGATCAAACGCGTTCTTGGCTTGAATGCTTGCCAAGAACACAACAATGGTGCCCAGAATCCGGTCACCTTCTACGGCGACTTTATCGGAATCCGGCGACCATCCGGCAAGCTTTAAGGTAGCCAAAACAACACGATTTTAAGCGGGTTTTTGTTGCTTTATGTACCAAATTCACTCCACAATTCGATTATACCAACAACAACATCAACACATCATCAACTACGATTTCCGATCAAACCACCAAGAATCCGATGAACACGCCGGTCAAAACTCGAAATCGGGCAAATCCCAACCAAACTCGACGTTCTATATCACAAAACGAAGCTCTCAACGTCTATAATCTATTACAACTCACTACACAATCAAATAATCAAGTATGAATCCGAAAATTTGATAAATAACTACTAACTAAACCCATGAACTCGTTCTACCACTTCAAGCAACCAAATAACACATATATATACATGAATCGACTGTAAATGATCATCTAAAGCTATTTATAACATCAAAACTTATGAACAATCAAGAAACAAGAAAGCCCCAAATCGATTAAAACGACGAAGAACCCTAAAATTAACATTTAAAAATTTACCAATCGTTGATACGATTTGATGGTAGTTTATGGAAGAACAGCTCGAGAGCTTCAGTTTGATTACAAATATGATATGTTTTGCTTTCTAGATCACCTCAAAACCATACTTTGATCTTCACGAGTTCAAGAACAATTTTCAGAGTTTTTTTCTATTTTCTGATATTTTTGTGTAATATTTATAAATAATAAAACTGATTTCTGCTATTTATATTATTGCATAAATTAATACCCTAAAATAAATTAAGGGTGTTTTTATCTCTTAATTAAAATAATTAAGCCCAAAAATAATAATTACGGGGAATAATTTTAAAAACGATAAAATACAAAATTTATATCAAAATTCCCCAAAAATTGCGAATAATGCAAAAACGGAAAAATATTGGGTATTTAAAAATACGATTGATTTTATAAAAATAAAATACAAATTTTGTGGGCTTTGACGTCCCGGTGGGGTCCCGGTCCGTTTATTTTCGAAAAATAAAAACGATACTTAATTTAACCGAAAAACTCGAACACGTATAAAATACATTCACACACATAAAATGAGATAAAACGAGTAACGCTAATAAACACGTATCCAAATTACGGATTGATTCATATAAATGCATCTTAAGCACGTAACGAGTATCCTATTGGATCATATCGGATCCAAAAATAGGTTACTTAGCCGCTAAGTAAATGTAAAACGATACAATTTAATACCAGAATTGAATAATTACCAACACCGAGCTTTTTATAAAACACCATATACGAAAATAATGTAAAAATATCTCTTCTCTCGAGAATACGGGTTTTATTGATTACCGAAATAACTATCGTATCGAAAATCTTGCGTCAGGCCGCGCACGGGTCAAACCGTAATCCGGATTAAAAAAGTCAAAACACGGAAAATGTTCAGAATATCCAGATTAGGTTAGGAAGGAGTTTTCGGAAGAGTTTCAGATTATAAAAACGCAAAAACGGTTGAAGTTGAACGATTCCCGGCTTTATAAAATAATTTTGTAATTATTCAGAAAATAATTAATAAATCCATAAATCATTATAAAATCATATAATAGTCCAAAAATTACCAGAAAAATACTGTAATTATCTATATTTTATTCTGGACATATAAAAATT
Organism: Apium graveolens; assembly: GCF_009905375.1. Classification (NCBI taxonomy): domain Eukaryota; kingdom Viridiplantae; phylum Streptophyta; class Magnoliopsida; order Apiales; family Apiaceae; genus Apium; species Apium graveolens. Next base: position 6,437,563 of record NC_133652.1, read on the forward strand.
AAAATACTCAAATAATATCACATATAAACATTCAAAACATCAATTCCACTTATCATATAATTCACTAAAATTCACATAAAATCACGTAAATAATTCCAAATAATTATAAAAATAATATCTGAAAATATGGGATATTACAATCTACCCCCTTATAAGGATTCCGTCCTCGGAATCAGCAGAAGAGAGCACTAGGGATCTTATCACAAATTTTCCATTTCCAAATAAACTCAATTTTCCATAATCTCAAATAAATCTTGTATTCCTTGTATAATAAAACTTTTACAGGAGCTTCACTGTGCACCACTGTTCCATTCACACCCTTTGACCAATTCTTCAATAGAATCACTTTTTACTGATCGCGAGAAAGAAGAATAGAAAGAAAGATAGAGAGAAGAAAAGAATGATAGATAAAGAGAGAAATAAAGAAACAGATTGACTTCGGTATATGCCACTAATATTATAACCGTATCGCAGTCCACTGTTGCTCTTGGTAATCTCGTTACATAACCCTGCTTTGACTTGACCAGGATAACTCAGCTTAACTTGCTTGGTATACCTTCGAATGTTTGGGATAATAAAATCATGGAATTTTAAAAAGAAAAAAAAAATTGATACCAAAACAGAAAAATCTGAATTTGAGAAAATGTATTGTTGAAATAAAAAAAATAACTGAGAGATCAATATGATCAAATGAACTTGATATTGCGTGTCCAAATTAAGACACTACTAAAGGTTGTTAACCTTCATGTATTCACAATACACACAAGTGATGGCGTCCCATCCAACTCCTATCACACAGACAGGTATACCTTGTGTCCCCTATAATCAGGGTTGTTCATCTCAGTCAGAATAAAAGAATATCAAAAGAATCCAAAATCAAAGGAATAAAACTGGAAAGATTTCAAAGCTGATATTTCTGGAGAAAATGAAATCCAGAAAACAAGATTTTGGAACAAAATGATTAAACAAGTGTTAGGGAATATATCCTCTAACATATACCTCTTTTGAGAGAGGTCTTAATACTTATCTTCTATTTGAACTCTTATGTTGACTCGTCATCCGATTCTAGATATTTCTTCACGTTCCAGGAATATCGATAATCTTCATCATCGTCAAATCGTAGTAGCCTCGAAAGATTCCACCATAGAAGTTTGCAGCTTCCCGGAGTTCCATCCAGCTCAACACAACCATCTCGAACGAATGCGCCTATCTTAGCTTACTCGTTGGTACTATATCCAATAGTCCAACAGGAACTCGATATGAGCTCAAGCGTCCTCACATAGCTATACACAATCCTACACACTCTCGTTTCTTGTTTACTATAACCTCAGCTCTAATACCAACCTGTAACGCCCCAAAATCCGGGGTCAGAAGATTTGGCCGTCACGAAGAAATTTCAATCCAAAACAACCTGTTTAATCAATAAATAAATGCCAGCGGAAGATAATTATCATAAATGACCCCAAACTACTCCAAGATCTTTTAAGGTTACAGTTCTAGAAACAAGATATCCAAATTCCACCAATAAATTTTCACTTTCTTTTAAAACTCTTTTCAATAAATTCCAACTCACAATTAAACCCACTAGTATAACTTCGAAATGAAGTATACTAGGCCCAAATAAAATAACACAATATAATACAATATAATATGAACAACTTTATACAATAAAACTTACACTAGTCCGCAAACCCTGGACCAACCACCTTCCAAAAGCTTCTTCTTTGCTTCCTCGAATTACGCAGCTAACTAGCGCAAGCTAATCCTCACTGGAGGTTAAATTTGAAAACAGACAAGTATGAGCGAAAGAAATGCTCAGCAAGATCATTATAGCATATATAGGGTCGTTTTGATATAAAACCGACATCTGCATCAGCGCAGAACATTTAAAATCATAATTGCTGAATCATAAAATTTTAGTTGAGGAATCCCAGATTTAATTCCTTAATTATATTCAAAACCATTTTGATATTTTTGAGCAAAATGCTTCAGTAATACTTTGAATCTTGACGAGAGCAAAGCTCGTAAAACAGTGTTTACGGAAATATCGTAAACGATAACAACAAGAAGCAATGATTATGGGATGAATCATAAACTTTACTCAAAACTCAACTCTTGATATTAATACTTATTTTGTTGTCATATCAAATTAGATATCAATACGAACTTTGATGCTCACAACACCCATACTGAAGTCAACATCATTCATCTATACTAATACTACTTTTGATATTTAACAACAAACTAAGTATTCTCAAAATCGGAAACTGAATCAAAGCCACAATTCGCTTTTAAACCAAAACAGAATCAGTACTTTTATCCAAAATAGAATCAGTTGATAAATCATTTATTCTATGAATATTAAAAATGATATGATAATTTAGATTAGGATCATCCTCCGACGGACGTACTATCACATGCTGATCAGCCCGTGTGATAGCACAAGGTCATGATTCATAGAAACGTGACCCTAAAAACACGAGTACTCAAACAAAAAGGCATAACTAGCCTGTGGCAAAATGGTGTCATAATATTCATATGGCACTTAGAAATAGCCCTCCGCTGGACCGTCCGTCCCGGTCACTTATGCAATTATGATCCAATCTTAAAACCTTTTATTGAAATGAGGTCATAATAATCGACACCCGAAAAAATTTTATTCCCCTAATTCTTGGGTAGCAATATTCGCAACCAAATCACTTTTCTCAAAATCCAAAACATTTGTAAATCCGATAATTGGATAAGTAAAATCACTTAGCTACTCTAAATATAGAATAGCGGAAGAATACTTGCATAAACAGAATTATTTAATTCAACGATATGTAAAACATTTATCGATTCTAAACTGAGAATAGGGAAAACAATACTTGCATCAAAAGATTTAAAATAAATATCACTTGAACAATAAGTGATGATAGGGATACTTGCCTTTGGGTTTTAGCAGTTAGTCACACTCGCAATGACACATCTATTCTGACATTCTGTCTTAAAATATCACCGTCTTTCTTTTCAACACTTTACTGATATGCTGCTCCTGCGATTGCTAGAAGCCAGCTACCCAATATCATTCCATCTGGTCCTGATCATCTTGAAAGACTCGCATCTATAATTAGAAAATAACCTTTTAATCGTCTAATCGATAATCACTCAACGAATTGCGCGTTAAAATCCTATCGTCTACCCATACGATAGCCCACACATAAAGGAAACAGTCAAACACAAGACTCTTGACCCACGTACGCACATAATTCACGTAGCATGTAAACACATAACTCACGTATCACATAATTCATATCACATATGACTCGGTTCGTCAAAAGGTTCGACTCGATAAGTTTAAAACTGAAATCGGGTTAAAAATGTGATTTATCTATCAATAATCGACTCAGAATAACTTGTAAAACAAGCGACCTTTCGAAACAAAATGATTTGGGTCTCGAAAGTATTTTTATTGAAATCGGAATATTTTTCTGAGTCTGTACGCGTTCGTTTCGTATTAAACGGACGAACGGTTAATTTATTATGAATTTTTGAACATTTTTCGGAATTAAAACGGGTCTCCGAATCATTTAATAATTAAATAATAGGGCTCGAACACCCGAAAATAATGTTATTAGAATTATCGAGCTTGGAAAATAATTTAAAATAATATTTTAAAGCTCGAAACTATTTTTCGGAATTTTTAAATCAATTTTAAATAATTAAATCTAATTAAATAATTAATTAAAATTAATTAATAAGTAATTAAATTAATTAATCAATTAATATTTAAATTAATTAACTAATTAAATAATTAATTATCAACTGAAATTAATTAATTAAATAATTTGGATTTATTTTTAAATTAAAATAAATTTTCAGAATTAAAATAATGATTTTTAGAATTAAAGAAAATAATTTTTAAAACTGAAAACTGAATTTTGATTTATTTTTAAAACAAAATTCTGGGAAACATAATTGAAAATGGGAGTTAGGGTTTCGGAAGATCAAACGCGTTCTTGGCTTGAATGCTTGCCAAGAACACAACAATGGTGCCCAGATTCCGGTCACCTTCTACGGCGACTTTATCGGAATCCGGCGACCATCCGGCAAGCTTTAAGGTAGCCAAAACAACACGATTTTAAGCGGGTTTTTGTTGCTTTATGTACCAAATTCACTCCACAATTCGATTATACCAACAACAACATCAACACATCATCAACTACGATTTCCGATCAAACCACCAAGAATCCGATGAACACGCCGGTCAAAACTCGAAATCGGGCCAATCCCAACCAAACTCGACGTTCTATATCACAAAACGAAGCTCTCAACGTCTATAATCTATTACAACTCACTACACAATCAAATAATCAAGTATGAATCCGGAAATTTGATAAATAACTACTAACTAAACCCATGAACTCGTTCTACCACTTCAAGCAACCAAATAACACATATATATACATGAATCGACTGTAAATGATCATCTAAAGCTATTTATAACATCAAAACTTATGAACAATCAAGAAACAAGAAAGCCCCAAATCGATTAAAACGACGAAGAACCCTAAAATTAACATTTAAAAATTTACCAATCGTTGATACGATTTGATGGTAGTTTATGGAAGAACAGCTCGAGAGCTTCAGTTTGATTACAAATATGATATGTTTTGCTTTCTAGATCACCTCAAAACCATACTTTGATCTTCACGAGTTCAAGAACAATTTTCAGAGTTTTTTTCTATTTTCTGATATTTTTGTGTAATATTTATAAATAATAAAACTGATTTCTGCTATTTATATTATTGCATAAATTAATACCCTAAAATAAATTAAGGGTGTTTTTATCTCTTAATTAATATAATTAAGCCCAAAAATAATAATTACGGGGAATAATTTTAAAAACGATAAAATACAAAATTTATATCAAAATTCCCCAAAAATTACGAATAATGCAAAAACGGAAAAATATTGGGTATTTAAAAATACGATTGATTTTATAAAAATAAAACACAAATTTTGTGGGCTTTGACGTCCCGGTGGGGTCCCGGTCCGTTTATTTTCGAAAAATAAAAACGATACTTAATTTAACCGAAAAACTCGAACACGTATAAAATATATTTACACACATAAAATGAGATAAAACGAGTAACGCTAATAAACACGTATCCAAATTATGGATTGATTCATATAAATGCATCTTAAGCACGTAACGAGTATCCTATTGGATCATATCGGATCCAAAAATAGGTTACTTAGCCGCTAAGTAAATGTAAAACGATACAATTTAATACCAGAATTGAATAATTACCAACACCGAGCTTTTTATAAAACACCATATACGAAAATAATGTAAAAATATCTCTTCTCTCGAGAATACGGGTTTTATTGATTACCGAAATAACTATCGTATCGAAAATCTTACGTCGGGCCGCGCACGGGTCAAACCGTAATCCGGATTGAAAAAGTCAAAACACGGAAAATGTTCAGAATATCCAGATTAGGTTAGGAAGGAGTTTTCGGAAGCGTTTCAGATTATAAAAACGCAAAAACGGTTGAAGTTGAACGATTCCCGACTTTATAAAATAATTTTGTAATTATTCAGAAAATAATTAATAAATCCATAAATCATTATAAAATCATATAATAGTCCAAAAATTACCAGAAAAATACTGTAATTATCTATATTTTATTCTGGACATATAAAAATTAAAATACTCAAATAATATCACATATAAACATTCAAAACATCAATTCCACTTATCATATAATTCACTAAAATTCACATAAAATCACGTAAATAATTCCAAATAATTATAAAAATAATATCTGAAAATATGGGATATTACAATCTACCCCCCTTATAAGGATTCCGTCCTCGAAATCAGCAGAAGAGAGCACTAGGGATCTTATCACAAATTTTCCATTTCCAAATAAACTCAATTTTCCATAATCTCAAATAAATCTTGTATTCCTTGTATAATAAAACTTTTACAGGAGCTTCACTGTGCACCACTGTTCCATTCACACCCTTTGACCAATTCTTCAATAGAATCACTTTTTACTGATCGCGAGAAAGAAGAATAGAAAGAAAGATAGAGAGAAGAAAAGAATGATAGATAAAGAGAGAAATAAAGAAACAGATTGACTTCAGTATATGCCACTAATATTATAACCGTATCGCAGTCCACTGTTGCTCTTGGTAATCTCGTTACATAACCCTGCTTTGACTTGACCAGGATAACTCAGTTTAACTTGCTTGGTATACCTTCGAATGTTTGGGATAATAAAATCATGGAATTTTAAAAAGAAAAAAAAAATTTGATACCAAAACAGAAAAATCTGAATTTGAGAAAATGTATTGTTGAAATAAAAAAAATAACTGAGAGATCAATATGATCAAATGAACTTGATATTGCGTGTCCAAATTAAGACACTACTAAAGGTTGTTAACCTTCATGTATTCACAATACACACAAGTAATGGCGTCCCATCCAACTCCTATCACACAGACAGGTATATCTTGTGTCCCCTATAATTAGGGTTGTTCATCTCAGTCAGAATAAAAGAATATCAAAAGAATCCAAAATCAAAGGAATAAAACTGGAAAGATTTCAAAGCTGATATTTCTGGAGAAAATGAAATCCAGAAAACAAGATTTTGGAACAAAATGATTAAACAAGTGTTAGGGAATATATCCTCTAACATATACCTCTTTTGAGAGAGGTCTTAATACTTATCTTCTATTTGAACTCTTATGTTGACTCGTCATCCGATTCTAGATATTTCTTCACGTTCCAGGAATATCGATAATCTTCATCATCGTCAAATCGTAGTAGCCTCGAAAGATTCCACCATAGAAGTTTGCAGCTTCCCGGAGTTCCATCCAGCTCAACACAACCATCTCGAATGAATGCGCCTATCTTAGCTTACTCGTTGGTACTATATCCAATAGTCCAACAGGAACTCGATATGAGATCAAGCGTCCTCACATAGCTATACACAATCCTACACACTCTCGTTTCTAGTTTACTATAACCTCAGCTCTGATACCAACCTGTAACGCCCCAAAATCCGGGGTCAGAAGATTTGGTCGTCACGAAGAAACTTCAATCCAAAACAACCTATTTAATCAATAAATAAATGCCAGCGGAAGATAATTATCATAAATGACCCCAAACTACTCCAAGATCTTTTAAGGTTACAGTTCTAGAAACAAGATATCCAAATTCCACCAATAAATTTTCACTTTCTTTTAAAACTCTTTTCAATAAATTCCAACTCACAATTAAACCCACTAGTATAACTTCGAAATGAAGTATACTAGGCCCGAATAAAATAACACAATATAATACAATATAATATGAACAACTTTATACAATAAAACTTACACTAGTCCGCAAACCCTTGACCAACCACCTTCCAAAAGCTTCTTCTTTGCTTCCTCGAATTACGCAGCTAACTAGCGCAAGCTAATCCTCACTGGAGGTTAAATTTGAAAACAGACAAGTATGAGCGAAAGAAATGCTCAGCAAGATCATTATAGCATATATAGGGTCGTTTTGATATAAAACCGACATCTGCATCAGCGCAGAACATTTAAAATCATAATTGCTGAATCATAAAATTTTAGTTGAGGAATCCCAGATTTAATTCCTTAATTATATTCAAAACCATTTTGATATTTTTGAGCGAAATGCTTCAGCAATACTTTGAATCTTGACGAGAGCAAAGCTCGTAAAACAGTGTTTACGGAAATATCGTAAATGATAACAACAAGAAGCAATGATTATGGGATGAATCATAAACTTTACTCAAAACTCAACTCTTGATATTAATACTTATTTTATTGTCATATCAAATTAGATATCAATACGAACTTTGATACTCACAACACCCATACTGAAGTCAACATCATTCATCTATAGTAATACCACTTTTGATATTTAACAACAAACAAAGTATTCTCAAAATCGGAAACTGAATCAAAGCCACAATTCGCTTTTAAACCAAAACAGAATCAGTACTTTTATCCAAAACAGAATCAGTTGATAAATCATTTATTCTATAAATATTAAAAATGATATGATAATTTAGATTAGGATCATCCTCCGACGGACATACTATCACATGCTGATCAGCCCGTGTGATAGCACAAGGTCATGATTCATAGAAACGTGACCATAAAAATACGAGTACTCAAACAAAAAGGCATAACTAGCATATGGCAAAATGGTGTCATAATATTCATATGTCACTTAGAAATAGCCCTCCGCTGGACCGTCCATCCCGGTCACTTACGCAATTATGATCCAATCTTAAAACCTTTTATTGAAATGGGGTCATAATAATCGACACCCGAAAAAATTTTATTCCCCTAATTCTTGGGTAGGAATATTCGCAACCAAATCACTTTTCTCAAAATCCAAAACATTTGTAAATCCGATAATTGGATAAGTAAAATCACTTAGCTACTCTAAATATAGAATAGCGGAAGAATACTTGCATAAACAGAATTATTTAATTCAACGATATGTAAAACATTTATCGATTCTAAACTGAGAATAGGGAAAACAATACTTGCATCAAAAGATTTAAAATAAGTATCACTTGAACAATAAGTGATGATAGGGATACTTGCCTTTGGGTTTTAGCAGTTAGTCACACTCGCAATGACACATCTATTCTGACATTCTGTCTTAAAATATCACCGTCTTTCTTTTCAACACTTTACTGATATGCTGCTCCTGCGATTGCTAGAAGCCAGCTACCCAATATCATTCCATCTGGTCCTGATCATCTTGAAAGACTCGCATCTATAATTAGAAAATAACCTTTTAATCGTCTAATCGATAATCACTCAACGAATTGCGCGTTAAAACCCTATCGTCTATCCATGCGATAGCCCACACATAAAGGAAACAGTCAAACACAAGACTCTTGACCCACGTACGCACATAATTCACGTAGCATGTAAACACATAACTCACGTATCATATAATTCATATCACATATGACTCGGTTCGTCAAAAGGTTCGACTCGATAAGTTTAAAAATGAAATCGGGTCAAAAATATGATTTATCTATCAATGATCGACTCAGAATAACTAGTAAAACAAGCGACCTTTCGAAACAAAATGATTTGGGTCTCGAAAGTATTTTTATTGAAATCGGAATATTTTTCTGAGTCTGTACGCGTTCGTTTCGTATTAAACGGACGAACGGTTAATTTATTATGAATTTTTGAACATTTTTCGGAATTAAAACGGGTCTCCGAATCATTTAATAATTAAATAATAGGGCTCGAACACCAGAAAATAATGTTATTAGAATTATCGAGCTTGGAAATAATTTAAAATAATATTTTAAAGCACGAAACTATTTTTCGGAATTTTTAAATCAATTTTAAATAATTAAATCTAATTAAATAATTAATTAAAATTAATTAATAAGTAATTAAATTAAGTAATCAATTAATATTTAAATTAATTGACTAATTAAATAATTAATTATCAACTGAAATTAATTAATTAAATAATTTGGATTTATTTTTAAATTAAAATAAATTTTCAGAATTAAAATAATGATTTTTAGAATTAAAGAAAATAATTTTTAAAACTAAAAACTGAATGCTTGCCAAGAACACAACAATGGTGCCCAGATTCCGGTCACCTTCTACGGCGACTTTATCGGAATCCGGCGACCATCCGGCAAGCTTTAAGGTAGCCAAAACAACACGATTTTAAGCGAGTTTTTGTTGCTTTATGTACCAAATTCACTCCACAATTCGATTATACCAACAACAACATCAACACATCATCAACTACGATTTCCGATCAAACCACCAAGAATCCGATGAACACGCCGGTCAAAACTCGAAATCGGGCCAATCCCAACCAAACTCGACGTTCTATATCACAAAACGAAGCTCTCAACGTCTATAATCTATTACAACTCACTACACAATCAAATAATCAAGTATGAATCCGGAAATTTGATAAATAACTACTAACTAAACCCATGAACTCGTTCTACCACTTCAAGCAACCAAATAACACATATATATACATGAATCGACTGTAAATGATCATCTAAAGCTATTTATAACATCAAAACTTATGAACAATCAAGAAACAAGAAAGCCCCAAATCGATTAAAAGGACGAAGAACCCTAAAATTAACATTTAAAAATTTACCAATCGTTGATACGATTTGATGGTAGTTTATGGAAGAACAACTCGAGAGCTTCAGTTTGATTACAAATATGATATGTTTTGCTTTCTAGATCACCTCTAAACCATACTTTGATCTTCACGAGTTCAAGAACAATTTTCAGAGTTTTTTTCTATTTTCTGATATTTTTGTGTAATATTTATAAATAATAAAACTGATTTCTGCTATTTATATTATTGCATAAATTAATACCCTAAAATAAATTAAGGGTGTTTTTATCTCTTAATTAAAATAATTAAGCCCAGAAATAATAATTACGGGTAATAATTTTAAAAACGATAAAATACAAAATTTATATCAAAATTCCCCAAAAATTGCGAATAATGCAAAAACGGAAAAATATTGGGTATTTAAAAATACGATTGATTTAATAAAAATAAAACACAAATTTTGTGGGCTTTGACGTCCCGGTGGGGTCCCGGTCCGTTTATTTTCGAAAAATAAAAACGATACTTAATTTAACCGAAAAACTCGAACACGTATAAAATACATTCACACACATAAAATGAGATAAAACGAGTAACGCTAATAAACACGTATCCAAATTACGGATTGATTCATATAAATGCATCTTAAGCACGTAACGAGTATCCTATTGGATCATATCGGATCCAAAAATAGGTTACTTAGCCGCTAAGTAAATGTAAAACGATACAATTTAATACCAGAATTGAATAATTACCAACACCGAGCTTTTTATAAAACACCATATACGAAAATAATGTAAAAATATCTCTTCTCTCGAGAATACGGGTTTTATTGATTACCGAAATAACTATCGTATCGAAAATCTTGCGCCGGGCCGCGCACGGGTCAAACCGTAATCCGGATTAAAAAAGTCAAAACACGGAAAATGTTCAGAATATCCAGATTAGGTTAGGAAGGAGTTTTCGGAAGAGTTTCAGATTATATAAACGCAAAAACGGTTGAAGTTAAACGATTCTCGGCTTTATAAAATAATTTTGTAATTATTCAGAAAATAATTAATAAATTCATAAATCATTATAAAATCATATAATAGTCCAAAAATTACCAGAAAAATACTGTAATTATCTATATTTTATTCTGGACATATAAAAATTAAAATACTCAAATAATATCACATATAAACATTCAAAACATCAATTCCACTTATCATATAATTCACTAAAATTCACATAAAATCACGTAAATAATTCCAAATAATTATAAAAATAATATCTGAAAATATGGGATATTACAACTTTGCTACAAGGTGCTCAGTTGCCAACTAGTTTTTGGGAAAAGGCTGTTAATACTGCATGCTACACTTAAAACAGATATCTCATCAACAAAGCTCATGGCAAATCACCCTACTCAATCATGTCTAACAGGAAGCCTACAGTGAAGCATCTACATGTGTTTGGAAGCAAGTGTTATATTCTAAAAGACAACTCTGAATATGTGGGAAAATTTGACTCTAAAGTTTTTGAAGCAATTTTTCTGGGATATTCATTGGAAAGAACAGCCTATAAAGTTTATGTGATTAATCAAAAGAAAATTATGGAAAGCACAGATGTGACTTTTGATGATCACAAGTGTCCAGGCTTGGAATGCCTTGATGTAAATGATGATGAAGCCCTTGCATTTGGAAATCTAAACATTGACAGTGATTCTGATGAGGAAAATGAAGTTGTGACACAACAAGTGACAAATGAAGAGATCTCTGAACAAAATCATGAAAATGAAAGCTCTCTTCAGACACCTGAATTTGATGGCACAAACTCAGGGGGAGAAGGAGAGAATGGAAATGATAGTCATGGTAATACTGAAGAAAATGATGAAGGCACTAGTCAACAGACACACACCAGAAAGTGGGATAGGAGTCATACAGTAGAAGCTATTATTGGTGATCCCTCAGCTGGTGTGAGAACTAGAAGTGCAACTGCTACTGAATGCCTACATGCATGTTTTCTGTCTCAAGTAGAGCCCAAGAAAACTGAAGAAGCCCTATTGGATCCTGACTGGATATGTGCCATACAGGAGGAGCTGGATCAGTTTGAGAGAAATAAAGTTTGGAAATTAGTCTCTGCACCAAAGAACAGAAGCATAATTGGAACTAAGTGGGTGTACAGGAACAAAATGGATGAAAATGGAATTGTTACTAGAAACAAAGCAAGGCTGGTTGCTAAAGGCTATTCACAGGAAGAGAGAATTGACTATGATGAGACTTTTGCTCCTGTTGCAAGACTAGAAGCAATAAGAATTTTTCAGGCATTTGCTGCACACTCAAATTTTAAGGTGTATCAAATGGATGTCAAGAGTGTTTTTCTTAATGGTGAACTAGAAGAAGAAGTTTATGTGCAACAGCCACCTGGCTTTGAAGATCCAGAATTCCCTAACTTTGTTTACAAATTACTCAAGGCTCTATATGGACTGAAACAGGCACCTAGAGCCTGGTATGACACACTGTCAGAATTTCTACTCAAACATGGTTTTACCAGAGGTACTATTGATAAGACTCTCTTCTACAAGAAGCATGATGAAGATATGATCCTAGTTCAAATCTATGTGGATGATATCATCTTTGGATCTACAAATGAAAAGCTCTGTCAAAGATTCTCTAGGCTAATGCAGAGTGAGTATAGAATGAGCATGATGGGAGAATTGAGTTACTTCCTTGGCCTTCATGTTAGTCAAAGAAGTGATGGTATTTTCATCAGCCAAACCAAATATGTGAATGACTTATTAAAGAAATTTGGTATGGTGGATAGCTCACCTGCATCTACACCAATGTATACTACAACCAAGTTGGATGAAGACAAGAAAGGCAAAAGTGTGGATATTACAAGCTACAGAGGAATGATTGGTTCATTGCTCTATCTGACTGCTAGTAGACCAGACATCATGTTTGCTACTTGTCTATGTGCCAGATTTCAAGCCAATCCAAAGGAATCACATTTGATGGCTGTAAAAAGGATTTTCAGATACTTAAAAGGAACTCCAAACTTGGGATTATGGTATCCTAAGGGAACTGGTTTTGAAGCTGTTGGATACACAGATGCAGATTTTGCTGGATGCAGGGTTGATAGGAAAAGTACTAGTGGAAGCTGTCAATTTCTTGGTCAAAGACTTGTGTCCTGGTATAGTAAGAAACAGCAATCTGTGTCAACTTCCACAGCTGAGGCTGAATATATAGCTGCTGGAAGTTGTTGTGCTCAAGTGCTTTGGATTAGAAATCAGCTAATGGACTATGGTCTAGTGTTACACAAAATTCCTATTATATGTGACAATACTAGTGCCATATCTATAGTAGCTAATCCAGTTAATCATTCTAGAGCAAAGCACATTGATGTTAGGTACCATTTTATCAGGGAACATGCTGCAAATGGTACCATTGAGCTCATTTTTATTCCAACAGAAAAACAATTAGCTGACATTTTTACTAAATCTTTGGATGAAGCAACCTTCACTAGAATTGTGAGTGAAATTGGAATGCTCAATTCTTCATCCTAAGGCAAAAACTCAGCTAATGTTTTGCAGCAGATTAATTTCTAATAAATCAACCTAGTTTGATTTAATTGGAAATTAACTGAAATATGAATTATAAATATTTCAGAATCTCTGTATATTTATTTTTCTTTAAAAACTCAAAAAAAATAAAAAATAAAATTTAACTTAGAATATTTCAAATTCTAAGTAAACTGCTTAATTGTTAATTTACATCTTTAATGTATAAAATTAACACAAGGCTAAAAAACAGCACTCAAAAGTATAGAGAATTGAGTTCTCGATAAGTCAAAATGACTTATCGACAATTCATTTTAGAGTTCTAGAGTGAGTCCTCGATAAGTCTATTTACAGACTTCTCGAATGACTTCTCGATAAGCTCTATTATGACTTATCGATAAGACCATGTAGAGTTCTCAAATAATGTTAATTCACAGAGTTCTCGATAAGGATATTTTGAGATTTATCAATAAGTCAGAACTAAAATAATTTAATTCAATGAATTATTTTAGACAAATAATTTTGGAAAATTTATTCTGATTTCAATTTGATTTAATTCAAATAAATTAGAATAATTTTAGTCCATTTTCGGACAAACTAGGTATTTATCAGAGTTCTCGATAAGTCATCTTTGACTTCTCGATAAGTTACTTTTTCTATAAATACCCAGATTTCTCCATTAATATTAACTTGGAATTTCTCAAAACTCTAAGTAAACTGAATATTTATTACGTCATATCTTCAGTATGTGAACTTAATAAATAACAGATCAAAAGAAGCAAAAAGTATGAAAAACTGAATAAATTTAATTCATAAATTCTGTTCATAAAAATACTTTTGACATACTTAGTCTCTAATTTTCTCTGACGTATTGACACATTTACATGCTTATATGATTTCTTGCTAACATGGAAATATGTTAGTCTAATTTTAGCAGACTAGTACATTATTTGTGTTGTTTTGCGTATGCTGATAGTGATAATCATATCTGATTGCTTGCTGATAGGGAAAGTTACTTTTTGTGTAGGGAGTACACGCTTATTTGCATGGGGAATAGTTATTTTTAAAATAAACTAATATTCTTGAGTACTTGCATGGGGAATAGTTGTTATTCCCAGTGGACTAACAATGAGATTTACAGAAGGGGGGTTGAATGTAAATCTCAAAACTTTTTCAAGTTTTGAGCAGTTTCTAAGGCTAAGTGTTTTAGTGAACAAATGTGTGTGAATTGCTTGAAGCTAATACAGACAGATATATATTCAAACACAAATGTAAAGAACACAAAGAACTTAAAAACTTTTCTGGTGGATTTGTTGTTCCACCAGATATGTGTTATTTTAGAAAATCTGTGATTCAAAGAATTAAATCATAGCTGCGTCCTAGTACAAACTAGATGATCTTCTCCCTGGATTTTTCTAAACAGCTCTAAAAAATTCACACTCTAATTACTAGCTGCTACTTGGTTTATATATCACCAAGTTTACAAGTGAAGACAAAACTGTAAAATACAATTAAAAGATTCTTCACATGTTTCTTCTTTATTTCTCTATCCAATGCAATTTCGGTTTAGATGTGAATCTTTGAATACTTCCTTGTTTACACCAGAATGGAAATGCTGCATTTTCTTGATTCCTCCTAGAGGCTGCCACATTCCAGTTTGTCTCTGTCAACCCATGTGCCTCTGTCAGCTTATGAATTATCACTATCAACTGCTATTGAACTAAGCATCTGTTGAAGCTTTCATCCGTTGATGACTTTATCCTTTTAAGCTTTATCCGTTGATGCATTAGCAGTTGAAGCTTTATCCATTGAAGCACTCATCCGTTGATGGATGTTATCCGTTGAAGCTTTAGAGACATCCGTTGAAGCTTTGTTTCTCATCCGTTGAAGGCCTTTAATATCAGTTGATACTACTTCACTTATACAAAATTACAAGGCATGAAATATTTACAATTAGCCCTCCTATTTGCATATCCACTAGTAGTCAACATGACTGATAATTTCCCACAACATCTAAGAATTACAACTTAAATACAGAGAATGAAATGTGCTACAATACTAAACTTATTTCTAAGTAAAGCTACTCCTTCAACGGATAGCCAGAATGGTCTTATCCGTTGAGGCTACAAACACTAGATTTCTACTTAAGTGTTTTGTTTAACTTATCATCAAACTAATACACATATTCCTAACAATCTCCCCCCTATTTATGTCTACTAGAACTGTAGGCATAAATTTGGGTTTAACTTGATGATAACAAAACACTTATCAAACATATGAACTGAAATAAAGTAGAAATTCAAAAGTGCTGCAAAAATGTGTATACTGAGATAGAATTGAAGAATTACATTGTTTCCAAGGGTGCTCCTTTAGCCTGAGCAGATTAATTCCTTTTCCTTTGATCCCTTGTTTTCTTCCCTAGCCTCCTGTCATTCTCCTCTATTTGGAGTTGGAGTTGTCTGTAGAATTCAGCTTCATCTTCTTCATTGATGTCCAACTTAGATTACATATCCTTGAGAGTTTCATTACTGGCAATCTTGAGCTGATCTTCAAGTCTGAAAAATCTTCTGACTCCTTTATTGTCTCTGAACTCCATCAACCAATGAGGTGATTTATGAACTGTAATTCCTCTCTCTGGGATGAGTAATGTTCTAGGCAAGGCATTGGGCTCCCACCAAGTTTTCCTTATGCTGGCAATCTTGTTGAGAATCTCAGTTTTGGCAGTCCTGGTAAAGCCAGAATCCCTTTTTATAGCTGAGTAGACTCTAACCAAGGTAGAATAGCCTTCATCCAGAATTCTGTAAAGAGGCCAAGTCCTTTCCCCACTTCCTTTATATTTGAACACTAGTCTTTCTGGAAGCTGTCTATAGGCATCTATTCCCCTTACTTCCTCCAGCTCATCCAGATAGATTTCAATGTCTGTAAATTCCTTTATGTCACAAATGTGAACATAATCATCCTTTGAGGCTTGTGGCTTAGGCTTAGGTTTCTGAGTGAATTTGATTGAGGTTAGAGGAGGTGTTGATTTGATTTTTCTTTTCTGTTTCTTTGATGGTGGAGAAGTGGTTAAGAAAGTGGGTAATTTAATGGTGTCACAATCAATTGGTTCCTCCTTAGGAGTGATTGTTTCACCATGGATGTTTATGAAGGGGTCAGGCACAATGGGTTCAGGAATAGAAGGTAGTGGTTTGGATTTTGATTGGGTTTCTTAAATTTCATCTACAATCTTCCTTTTTGCATTGGCGTTCTTTCTGTTCCCTTTCTGCCATTCCTTTCTTTCCTTGCTTCTTTCTTCCACATCATCATTAAGTATGTCCCCCATACCTACATCCTCACCCTTGTCTTCAATTTCTTTCTTTTCTTCAGCTTGACTTGACTTTAGCTGTTGTTCAAGCTTTGCTTGTGCTCTTTTGTCAGCCTTTATCTTTTTAGCTTCTTTCTTCAACCTTCTGGCTTCTTCCCTCTTGGCTATTGAGAATTTGGGATGTCCTTGTATCACACAGATACTCTTTCCCTCTCTAAAGATAGTAGCCATGTTCATTCTTTCAACCACATCCTTGGTTTTCTTGTGCTTCATGATATTACCACCCAAAACCTTGTCTTCATCAGGCTTTGGAAGAGGAAAATCCACTCCTTTCAACTGAGCAAGGCTTAGAGGGTTCTTTATAGAGTCCTTGTTGGATCTGTTGTTGGGCTTGAGAACCATAGGTTTCAGATTCTTGGAAGAAGTCTCTCCAACCTTATTCCTCCTTACTGGCTTGAGCTCCATAATGATTGGCTCCACCTTTCTGCTATGCTTTACAGATTGTGATTTTGAAGTTGTAGAAACAAAAATTTGTTGCATCCTCTCATCAATTTTCCTCCTTTGCTCTTTGACTTTCATCTCAGCTGCTGCTATCTGGATTAGATCAATTCCATCAAGCTTTCCTTTGATTTGAAGTGTTGGAGAAGTGGTGATGGCAGGAACTAGCACTTTAGATATTTGAACTTTTGTTGATGGCTCTCCTTCCCTTTCCCCTTTATTCTCCCCCTTTTTGTTATCATCAAGGATAGGGGTCAAGCCTTGTGCTTTTGCCAGCTGCAATAGTAGACTTGTCTGAGATTGTTGATTTTGAAGAATGGTGACCACAGAGTCTTCAATGACTTGAACTCTATTTTCCAACTTGGTCAGCCTCTTGTCAGCATCAGATTCTCTCCTCAATCTCAGCAACAAATCTTGCATTGTACCATAAGGCATGACTGAATCCAACTTCTCAGAATTGTAGGATTTCAGATCAGCAATATCCTTTTTAAGTTCATCCACACTCAAATTCTGTCTGATGTGCTACAACTCCAGGAGATGCAAAGAGTTTAGATGAGCTTGAAGAATAGCCTTGGTACCAGCATCTGAAGTATCCTGAAGGGCCTTTTGAATAGCCATAACTTGCTTGACCAAAGCTACACCAAACTGTCCTGGTGTAGATTTCTTTGTCCATGCCCATTCAGGTAAATGTGGAACAGAACTTGGGCCTGCATCTCCCCCTAAGTTCATGCTCCCATCCAAAGAAATAGAGTCATCATCATTAGAATTTACTTCAAATTCTTCAGATGGCTCACCAGCTTGAGAAGGCATCCTATTAATAACAGCTTTATCTCTTTGAAGAGATTCTGAAGTGTGCATTATGTTCAAAGTTTGCTCTGCCTCCACATTGCCCTGAGCAGCCAACAGTTGAAAGGCTGAAACAGGATGAGTAAAAGTGTCAGCATCCAAGGAAATGTTATCAATTTCAGCTTTGTAATGTTGCTGAAATTATCTTCCCTTTTCAGCATCATCCACAATCATTGACTCACTAACAATGGCTGGATCCACCCTTATAGATTCTGTACCTGCTTTTCTCTCATTTTCTCTATATTCTTGCATCAGGGGCTCCCCCTGGCTCACACACACCCTCACACCCTCACCCTCACCTACCAAGGTGGCACTCCCCTCACTCACTTTTGCCATGCTGGAAGAAATAGCATGCATATTTTGACTCTCAACCTCTCCTTTTGCCTGGGAGCAACCCAGCCTCTCACTCAAATTATCACTCCATTCCCTCAATCCTAGAAGTGATTGTACAGTAACCATGTCTTCTACACTTGGAATAGATTCAGTTATATGTGTAGAGACCATCAACGGATAGGGAGTATCCGTTGAAGTAGAAACTGATGATATCAACGGATAACTGCTGTTAAGCTTATCCGTCGAAGAACAACCACTTGTCAACGGATGAGAGATATCCGTTGAAGAAGGAAAGATGTAGATATTGAAAGTGACATAATTATTGAATCTGTATGAATTGATTTTAAGTGAGGTGACAGAGATTCTTCAACTAAGTCAGAAAGAATTGGCTGATGATCCAACAAATCATCTAAAAGATGATGATCACCAGGATTTGAGTGGGGCTCCTCCCTGAGTTTTAAAGAGGGGGAATCAGGAATTGATGTGAATATCATATCCACATCCAGAGATGGTGATGGAGAATTTGGTGATTGATGTATGTCTATTATGAGAGAATGGGACTGTGACTCCATATTTGCTGGAGCCACATCAAGCTGAATTTGAGAAGGCAAAGATACAGGTGGATGTATCTGTTCAGTGTGTGCCCCTTGTGTTGAAACTAGGGTTTTAGCCTTCTTTCTTCTTGAAAAGGCTTTGATAGGTGAATGTGTGGTTTCAGTGTCCCTCCCTCTTTTGTTCTGTGTCCCTCGTTGGGGACTATTTTCAATAGCTGCATCCTTTTGGGATGATGCAACTAGGGATGTGTTTGAATCCTTTTGAACCACCACAGTCTTTTGAGAAAATGTGGCTTGGCTGGCTAGGGTACCACTCACCTCTCCCACCTTATCCTGGGGGGTTTCTTGATGTTCACCCCTCCCCTCACCACTCACACCCTGTTCACTCCCTTCAGGGTTTATGGTAGTTGTTACAACTGTTGTCTTTTGAGAAATAACAAAGGTGGTTTTCTTTGACTTGTGTTTTGGAATTTTAGTTTTGGTAGCTTTGGTAGGAATCTGTTGGGACAAAGACACAGATTCCATTGCCACACTAGAAGGCAAAAAAAACAATGGGGTTGGAAGCAGTAGGAGTTGCAGAAGTATTTACCTCACTTACCTGAGGTGCATTCATTATTGGCAAATATACCAATGGCACCTGGCTGTTGAGGTTAATTCTCACAAGCTCTGCAAGGACCCTTTTCTCTTGTGCCCAGCATTTGAGTTTATTGCTCTCATTAGTTATGACCAAACCTTCAGCAACATGGTTAGCCAATAACATACAGAATCTAGCATAGTAGATGTTATGAGGTCTATTAGCTTTGTTACCTAACCTGGAACCTAATTCTAGCATGACATAGTTGCTAAAATTAAAGTACCTATCAGAAACTAGCATATAGAGCATATTAACAAGAGATGAAGTTATGGCATCAAAATTGCTAATTTTCCCAGAGAAAACCTTGATAAAGGCATCTCCAAGAAAACTCCATTATTTCCTAAGGCCATTTCTTCTAATGCTCCCTAAACTAGCAGAATCAAAAGAATAGCCTATGGAATCTAACATTGCAGATACATCATTATCAGTGTGTGGTGTCATGGCATTATTCTCAGGTAGCTTAAAGCAAGACTGTATATCATCACAGTTAATACAGTAATCCTTACCTTTGAGAGAGAAAGCAATGGTCATATCTGTGGAGTTGAACTCTGCAGTTGTCCAAATCTCCTCAATTACCTCACAATATATAGTTGGGGCTTCCAGCATTGCATAGCTTAGTTTGCAGTTCTTGATGAAGTCCATCATCTCATGATAATCTGAGTGGGCTTCATTCTTTTCCACCAAGGCTACGAAATTGTTCTTTTCATAAACAAAGCCAGACTGAGACATAATCTTGACTACTGGTGCCATTGTTGTGAGTAGAGGTTGCAGAGAAAAGATTGAGAGTTTTGGGAGAGAAAGAGAGTAAAAATTGCAAGAAAGCGTAAAGTGAAAATAAGAATTCAATGGGCTTTTATACTTTCTCGAATTAAAACGTAAATAGAATGATTAAATAATACTTGTAAGTAAATTACAACCGTTTGAGAATAAAGAAAACTGTAGAAATTCTGAAAACTGCCTTTAATACAAATACATACAACTGTGTATATATGTATCAACGGTTAAGTAAACGAATCAACGGCTGTGACTCACTTAAAGTAACTGATGTGACACTTCAACGGATGAGGTAAATAGTTATCCATTGAAGATTAACACTATTTTATCCGTTGAAGGATAAAATTACCAAAAATGTATTTGTCTTTCAACGGATAATGAACATCCGTGGATAGAACAATTCTGGCCTTCAATGGATAGGGAATATCCATTGATAGAATAATCTTTACTTAAAGCCAACTTTGTTCTTGCAACAAATTCATTTTAGGCTTCAAAGCAGATTATAATGAGGACATGAATTTATGAATAATTAAGCATACCTAGCTCACTTACTAATCTTGTGAATGTTGATTCATCAAGTGGCTTGGTAAATATGTCTGCAATATGCTTTTCACTTGAAACAAAATGAAGTTCCACTGTACCTTTCATCACATGTTCCCTTATGAAGTGGTACTTGATGTCAATGTGCTTGGTTCTTGAGTGCTGCACTGGATTTTCAGTAATGGCAATGGCACTTGTGTTGTCACAGAATATAGGAATTTTGTCAACAGTCAGTCCATAGTCAAATAGTTGATTCCTCATCCACAGTATCTGTGCACAGCAACTACCAGCAGCAATGTACTCAGCTTCAGCTGTTGATGTTGAAACAGAATTTTGCTTCTTGCTGAACCATGACACAAGCTTATTCCCTAGAAATTGACAGGTGCCAGTTGTGCTTTTCCTGTCTATTTTGCAACCTGCATAATCTGCATCTGAGTAGCCAATTAGATCAAAACCAAACTCTCTAGGGTACCAAATTCCTAGATTTGGAGTCCCTTTGAGATATCTGAAAATCCTTTTAATAGCCACTAAGTGAGACTCTTTAGGGTCAGCTTGAAATCTAGCACAGAGACATGTAGAAAACATTATATCAGGTCTACTAGCAGTTAAATATAAAAGTGAACCAACCATGCCTCTATAACTTGAAATGTCTACAGACTTTTCAGCCTTGTTTAATCCAAGCTTGGTGGCAGTGGCCATGGGAGTTTTTGCAGATGAACAATCCATTAAGTCAAACTTCTTTAAAAGATCATAAATATATTTAGTTTGACTAATGAAAATTCCACCATTAACTTGTTTAACTTGTAAACCAAGAAAATAAGTTAGCTCTCCTATCATGCTCATTTCATATTTACTTTGCATTAACTTAGCAAACTTTTTACAAAGCTTATCATCTGTAGAACCAAATATAATATCATCTACATAAATTTGAACAAGTATTGTAGAGCCATTAACAATTCTAAAGAAAAGAGTTTTGTCAACAGTACCTCTTGTGAAGTGATTATCTAGAAGAAATTTTGACAAAGTCTCATACCAGGCTCTAGGTGCTTGCTTTAGTCCATAGAGTGCTTTCAACAGATAATACACATAGTCCGGAAAATTTGGATCTTCAAATCCTAGAGGTTGGCTTACATAAACTTCTTCCTCCAATTCCCCATTCAGGAATGCACTCTTGACATCCATTTGATAGACCTTGAAATTGGCATGGGCTGCATAGGCTAGAAAGATTCTGATGGCTTCTAGTCTGGCAACTGGAGCAAATGTCTCATCAAAATCTATTCCCTCTTGTTGAGAATAGCCTTTAGCAACCAATCTGGCTATATTCCTTATGACAATGCCATTTTCATCCATCTTGTTTCTGAATACCCATTTTATGTCAATAGAACTCTTGTTCTTTGGCTTGGGTACCAGCTTCCATACTTTGTTCCTTTCAAATTGGTTTAGCTCCTCTTGCATTGCTAAAATCCAATCTGGATCCAATAGAGCTTCTTCCACTCTCTTAGGTTCCTCCTGTGATAAAAAGCTACTATACAGACATTCATCTTGAGTAGCCCTTCTAGTTTGCACTTTAGATGTAGCATCACCAATGATCAGTTCAAAAGGGTGATTCTTGGTCCATTTCCTTTGAGGTGGTAGATTAGCTCTAGATGAGGTTGCCTCAGTATTGTCATGATGTGAGATAGAATGTTGATTGGTTGAAACTCCCCCTGAGTTGTTGATCCTTTGAAAGGAATTGGGAGTTCTATTAACTGATGAAGTGAAATGATTATCCGTTGACAGACTGTGATCAACGGATACTTCATTATGAACTTCAACGGATGATGCACTTTGTCTTTCAACGGATGCTGCATTGCTTCTATCAATGGAAGCTGAATTATGACTTTCAACGGATGCAGCATTCTGTGCATTATCCAAAGGCAAATTTTGAATTCTTTTCGAGGTGCCTTCTCCATCATTCTCATCTTCACTATCATCACAATATATCTCAATGTTGTCAAATTTGAGTCCTTCATGATGTCCCTCATCTGTTAGTCCATCAATCTTTTTATCATCAAACACAACATGCATAGATTCCATGACAATGTTGGTTCTTAGATTGTAGACCCTATATGATTTTCCAGCAGAATAACCAACAAATATTCCTTCATCAGCCTTTGCATCAAATTTCCCTTTGTGATCAGGTTGATTCCTTAGAATGTAGCATTTGCAACCAAAGACATGCAGAAAGTTTAAAGTTGGTTTTCTTCTCTTGAACAATTGATAGGGAGTCATGCCTTTTGCCTAATTAATTAGAGAAATATTCTGAGTGTAACATGCACAGTTAACAGCCTTAGCCCAAAAGTATGTTGGGAGTTTTAACTCTTCAAGCATTGTTCTTGCAGCTTCAATTAGTGATCTGTTCTTCCTTTCCACCACACCATTTTGTTGTGGAGTCCTTGGAGCTGAGAACTCATGCATGATCCCATTTTCTTCACAGAACAACTTCATGGTTGAATTCTTGAACTCAGTTCCATTGTCACTCCTGATATTCCTTACTTTGAAATCTGGATGATTGTTGACTTGCTTGATATGATTGATAATGATTTCACTAGCTTCATCCTTTGATCCAAGAAAGTAAGTCCATGAAAACTTTGAGAAATCATCTACAATCACTAGGCAATATCTTTTTCTTGAAATTGACAATACATTGACTGGTCCAAAAAGATCCATGTGTAGCAGTTATAATGGTTCATCAATTGTAGATTCAAGCTTCTTACTGAATGATGCTTTCTTTTGCTTTCCTTTCTGACAAGCATCACACAGCCCATCCCTTGTGAATTCCACTAGAGGCATTCTTCTAACTAAGTCCTTTTTGACTAGATCATTCATTGTCTTGAAATTCAAATGGGACAGCTTCTTGTGCCATAGCCAACTTTCATCTGGACTTGCTTTGCTGAGAAGACAAGTAATTGATTCTGAATCTGTAGAGTTGAAGTCAGCTAAGTACACATTCCCTTTTCTAACTCCAGTTAGAACCACTTTGTTGTCCTTCTTACTTGTGACAACACAGGCTTCAGAATTGACGGAAATAGTATTCCCTCTATCACATAGTTGATTGATGCTCAATAGATTGTGTTTGAGACCATCAACTAATGCAACTTCATCAATGATGACATTTTATTTTAAAATCAAGCCATATCCCATAGTGAACCCTTTGCTGTCATCTCCAAAGGTTATGTTAGGGCCAGCTCTCTCCTTAAACTCTGTGAGCAGGGTGAAATCTCCTGTCATGTGTCTTGAACAACCACTGTCCAATTAACATAGATTCCTTCTTTTTTCCTGGTTGCTTGATGAACTAGTTTCATTTTCATCAGAATTAGCCATCAGGGCTAGGTTGATATATGCCATATCATCATCTTCATTGGTTCCATCTGCTGCCCAATCATCTTGAGTGAGAAAAACTCTTTCCTTTTGTTTGAGCAAATCAAAATACTTCTTTTTGTAATCAACTTGCTCAAATTTCTTCTTATCAGAGTTTGGCTTCCTGCACTCATTTGCAAAGTGTCCACTAATGCCACAGTTATAACATTTGAACTTAGATTTGTCCACCATGTTTTTGTTTGACTTAGTGAATTTTGTATTTTTCTTGAATTTCATCTTTGCAAACCTCCTGGACAGAAAAGCCAGATGTTCATCAACATCATCAGAGTCATCTTGAGTGGAATTGTCTTCATCCTCAGCTACTTGCTCATTTCCCTTGCTTGATTCTGATTTGCTTGTGCCAATTTTGAGACTTGGCATTGTCTTTTCCTCATTCCTGGCTTCAATCTTCTCATTGTCAGCTACAAGTGTAACTGATCCTCCTTTTCTCTTTCCCTTTTGCAACAGCTCATTTTGCTCCATCTCAAGTTCATAAGTCTTCAACATTCCATATAATCTTTCAAGTGTGAAGTTCTTATAATCTTGAGAATTTCTTAGAGAAACAGTCATAGGCTTCCATTCCTTTGGTAAAGACCTCAGAAATTTTAAGTTGGAGTCCTTGACTTGGTACACTCTACCATACAGCTTCAATCCATTTAACAGTTTCTGAAATCAGTTGAAGGTATCTTTTAATGATTCTCCTTCTTCAAAATGAAAATATTCATACTGTTGAATGAGAAGCTGCATTTTGTTCTCTCTAACCTGCTCAGTACATTCACAGATGATTTGCATAGTATCCCAAACTTTCTTTGCAGTTTGGCTATTAATAACATTTTCAAACATATCTTGATATAAGCCATTAAACAGAATGTTCATGGCTTTCTTGTCCTTGCGAGTCTCTTCAATATCTTCAATAGTCCATTCTGCTTTTGGCTTGGGAATGGACTGTCCAACAGCAACTGTTGTAGTAGCAGCTGTAGCCACCTTGTGAGGGATGTGAGGGCCATTTTCAATGCAGTTGATGTAGCTTTCATCCTGAGAGAGTAGATGTAAATGCATCTTCACTTTCCAGTGATGATAGTTATCTCTTTCCAGGACTGGAATCTTTATACCAATATCCTTCCTACTTATGATGGTAGCAGGAGGATTCTTCTGACTCATGATGTTAGTATAATAGATCTTTAAACTCTTTGTATGTTAAGAGCATGCTCTGATACCAATTGTTATTCCCAGTGGACTAACAATGAGATTTACAAAAGGGGGGTTGAATGTAAATCTCAAAACTTTTTCAAGTTTTGAGCAGTTTCTAAGGCTAAGTGTTTTAGTGAACAAATGTGTGTGAATTGCTTGAAGCTAATACAGATAGATATATATTCAAACACAAATGTAAAGAACACAAAGAACTTAAAAACTTTTCTGGTGGATTTTTTGTTCCACCAGAGATGTGTTATTTCAGAAAATCTGTGATTCAAAGAATTAAATCACAGGTGTGTCCTAGTACAAACTAGATGATTTTCTCTCTGGATTTTTCTAAACAGCTCTGGAAAATTCACACTCTAATTACTAGCTGCTACTTGGTTTATATATCACCAAGTTTATAAGTGAAGACAAAACTGTAAAATACAATTAAAAGATTTTTCACATGTTTCTTCTTCATTTCTCTATCCAATGCAATTTAGGTTTAGATGTGAATCTTTGAATACTTCCTTGTTTGCACCAGAATGGAAATGCTACATTTTCTTGATTCCTCCTAGAGGCTGCCACATTCCAGTTTGTCTCTGTCAACCCATGTGCCTCTGTCAGCTTATGAATTGTCACTATCAACTTCTATTGAACTAAGCATCTGTTGAAGCTTTCATCCGTTGATGACTTTATCCGTCGAAGCTTTATCCGTTGAAGCTTTATCCGTTGATGCATTAGCAGTTGAAGCTTTATCCGTTGAAGCACTCATCCGTTGATGGGTGTTATCCGTTGAAGCTTTAGAGACATCCGTTGAAGCTTTGTTTCTCATCCGTTGAAGGCCTTTAATATCAGTTGATACTACTTCACTTATACAAAATTACAAGGCATGAAATATTTATAATTAGCCCTCCTATTTGCATATCCACTAGTAGTCAACATGACTGATAATTTCCCACAACATCTAAGAATTACCACTTAAATACAGAGAATGAAATGTGCTACAATACTAAACTTATTTCTAAGTAAAGCTACTCCTTCAACGGATAGCCAGAATGGTCTTATCCGTTGAGGTTACAAACACTAGATTTCTACTTAAGTGTTTTGTTTAACTTATCATCAAACTAATACACATATTCCTAACAATAGTCACTAGTCATTTCTAGCTGTCTAGTAGGCTTATGTGATTATTACTCCTATTATCCGGGCAACTCAAGAGTCTCTTGATTTCAATCTTTACTCCCTCTATAAATTAAATCGCTTCACTCTTTATCACTCATCACTCTTCTACTCTCAACAAGAACATCAAATTTTAAACTCACCTTCTGTTCATCTCTCTCTCTCTCATTCAAATGGATGCCCCAGTCTTCTACAGACTTGTTAATGGAGCTTATCTACCGGTTCATCATTTGAATGATGATTTGGTGTATTTTGATCCTTTCAGACTTCGTGTCCGCATCAAGGGGGTAGTTTACAGCCCCTTTGATGTTCCACTTGAGGTCTTTTACGGACTCTCGTGGGATGATCAAATCAACATTCTTTTCTTTGAGATGGAAGCCTCTTTCGAGCAGGAGAGGTGAGCCAGGGTAGCTGAGCAGCAATGCCTTGCTGCTTTGGAGCTGCAAGAGAGGATCATCTCTCTTGCACACTCCATGTCCAGGGCTTACCAGCGCAGGGCAAGGAGGTTGGAGGCTGAGAAGAAGAAGTCTAAATTAGAGTAGTTAGGATTAGGATTTACTTTATGTAATCTGCATCTTAATGTACTCTATGTTTAATATCAATTAAATTATCTTCTTCTTTATCAATTTGTTTTTGTTGCTTGATTATTTATGTCATGATTGCCTTTTGTTTACAAATTAATTGATTATCAGTTTTCCTGTCATAATGCTTGCAACTGCATGTCTCAATGGTTATGCCTAATCAATACAGATAAATATGTTCAATGCATTACAGGTTCAACACAATCCACTCAGACAATAACAGGAGATTCAAGTTTCAATCAACAGGTATTTGTGTTAAACTGCAGCTAAAACATTTCAAACACAAACTAGAACTTTCAGACAAGAATCAGAACTTTCATTAAATATGGAACAGCAACAGCAACATAAACACAAACTCAAACACAATCCCACTCAGGTAACTCTCAAAAGGAACCTGTTTTACAAAAGGGCAAAATCCCCAAAATGTTCTTCAGTTGTTCTGATTGTTTGAGAAAAAGGAACTGGTATCATAAACATGGAAATTTATCAAGCTTTTCATGAATATCACTCATGCACCTTCATGTGCACAAACAGTCTTCACAGACTGAAAGGTTTGAGGGTAGTACTCCTGAGGGGGAGCTATCTAAATCCTCTCCAATTCAATTGGAGGTTCCTCAAGAAGGAATAACTCCCCTCATAACTCTAGCAGAAGTTGTCTCAGCAGTCAAAGCTAGAAGAACAATTGCCTATGACAATGTCATAAAAAGGGCAATCTTATCACATTTATGTGACAGTGCTCTGCAAGGTGCACAAAGGTTTGAGGCTGGTGTACATGACAGTTGCCCAGTCAAATCCTCTCTAATTCCAATGGAGGTTCTCACTACAAGTGGAGGACAACACACTGTCACAACCACAGAGCAATCTGTGAGTCAAACTGTGACCCCGGTCATAGATGCTTAAGCATTTTTTTGGTGAAATGAATATGATTAGCCCTATATGGTTTTCCTCTAATCATATGATCACAGATTACCTCCTCTCAGCCACCTCTTATTTCTGTAGGTCAAACAACACTTGAGCCTTTCATGTGAGAATAAGAGAAAAGATTGAGTGAAAAATAAAGAATAAGAGAGGCATGATCCTTCCTGGCAAAAGGAGAGGTAGATGAATGTATGGATTTAGTAATCCTTGTGAGGGAACTCTGGCTCTCAAAAGTCATGAGACTAGTGCAGTGAGAATTAGTGAGACCGCTTATTCAAAAGAACAGAGAGCTTAGGATTTTTATCACTAACAGATTTTTCTGCAGATCTAAGTGAAACTGCTATTGTTTAAAACTTATCACCATGAATTCCAATGAAGCTTGAAGCTGCAGACAATGTTCCAAATGGACAATGACAACAGGTTGAACAATGTGCATTTAGCTGGATTTTTCTTCCTGGAGATAATGTCAAAAAGGGGAAGAATATATCTAAATGCCAAAACAGCTAATGGATGTTGAATAAATCTAAATGCAACTCAACAAAAGAAGACCTGATGGGAAGACTGGTTCTCGTTTCTGCATTTAGTTAAAGTTTTTGACATCATCTATCAGAACTTGTGCATAATTTCATAATGAAAAAGTTGGGGGAGATTGTAATATATAATAGATGATCTCAAAGATTACTGGAGGTAATAACATCATCAACAGCAGGCAAGAGCAGAATATCAAAGGATGGAAGATTTCTGAATATAAAAGCTGGCTCTTTGTCAAGTTACAGGATAGGGATGTTAGCTAGATATCCTAAGCCAGATTTGCTGAAACTAATAGAGGCTCTAGCTGACACCCCCATCCTAGAAGAATTGGAAATACTTGTGCAATTTAAGAACATAATTGAGAAAGAATAAGACAGCTCAGTCTTTACTTAATTATTGTAAATTGTCCAATGTACAAGTGTTGTATCAGCTTTTGTATCATTTTATTTTCATTCTTTAACTTGGGGTTAGTCTTGTTAACAGGCATGAATTTGTGATAAACAATCTTCTCACAAATTAGGGGAGATTGTTGTGCAAGACATGCCTGTATCATAACAAGACTAAGTCATACTGACAACCCTAAGATTAGTTGTATTGTAACCTTAATCTGTAATTCATACTTGTCTTAATGTCTGTAAAATGTAAATGGAGCAGACTGGAGCATTTTTCTCTGAACAATGTCAAGCCTAAGAATTCTATCTGGAAGAAGATCAAGAAGATCATGCCTCAGAAGAATTATGAAGAAGCTTGGAGTTGAATTAATCTGTTTGGTGTAAAACATTATAAGTCAAGATCTCTACAAGTCACAGAATTAGTGTTATAGAGAAATCATTCGAGAACTCCAGAATGACTTATCGAGAAGTCATTTAAACTCCAGATAGTACCGACGGATGAGTAACATCTACCCGACGGATGAGCAATATCTACTCGACGGATGAGGAATGTCTACTCGACGGATAAACCATCACTACTCGACGGATAAACAACATCCACCGGGTATAGAGAACTCAGGAATTGTCTGTCGAGAACTCAGAGATATCGACAAGTATACATTCATTAGAGAACTCTGAGTTATCGATAAGCCAAAGTCCATTAGAGAACTCTGAGTTATCGATAAACCAAAATTTACTAGAAAACTCAGAGTTGTCGATAAGTATAGGCAACAATGAAGTTTCAGAGATATCGACAAGCCAACATGCCTATCGAGATGTCGAGTTCTCTACGGCTTAATTGGAGATCTTGAAGTGAAGAAATTTCTCTAAGTACTGAATTGCAGAATAGTTCAATATCCAAGGTTGCAAATCAACAAACAATTCACACAGCTGGATTGACAAGTCTACAAAAAGCAGCTTGAGAGATGTGCAAGATCAACGACAAAGATTAACTGACAGAGGAGATTAAAGTAATCACGGGAAGCTAAACATATACTAAGCCAGAAATGAAAGATTTGCTTTTCTATAAATAGAAATGACAAGTGACAGTTTAGAAAAGATAATAGCATGTTTATTATCCATCGTGTAAACCAGCAATTAACTGAGTTATAAAGTTAACACTGGTCCTCTAGTTAAGTTAAGAATAACAATCAGATTAGAAAAATAGCTCTCAAGAAAGAAGGTAAGTTCTAAAACAAGAACTTAGAGATTTTGTAGCAAAACAATGCTTGATTTTTAATATAAAATTAAGTGAGTTTTGAAGATCTTTGTTTTACATATTTGCTCAGCTATTTATGTTTAACATCCATTCTACTAAATCATTAACAACAACCAACTGCTAAAGCCTAAGTCGATCGAAAATCAAATAGTTAAGCTAAAACACATTCAACCCCCCCCCCCCCGCCCTCTGTGTTGTATTCATACCTAACAAGTGGTATCAGAGCAAAATATGAAAGTAAACAGATTAGATCTTGGAAAAATGAATACACAGAAAATCAGTAGTATCAAGATTCCTCCCTTTGATAAGGCCAATTACACTTTATGGAAAAAGAAAATGTTTTTGTTTATAAGAATGGCCAATCAACTTTACATTGGTATCCTCAAGAATGGGCCCTTCACTCCTGTAGTTAGAGTTGAGGAAACCACAGATGGAGATATGGTTATTCCAGCTCATTATGCTCCCAAGGATCCTTCTGAGTATACTGAACCTGAAAGGGAGAAAGTTTCCCTAGACAGTACCTTGCAACTGATACTAATTGAGTCACTTGACAATGTAATGTATAATAACATTATCAACTGTGACACTGCTAAACAGATCTGGGAACAGATTGAAATACTTTGTGAAGAAACTGAGGAGGTTAGGTCAAATCAAAGAAGGATATTGATTTCTCAGTATGAGGGTTTTATGGCTAAACCAAAGGAGGGTATTATTGATGTGTTTGAAAGGTTTAATAAGCTGATAAATGACTTGCAGCTTCATGATAAATTTTATGATATTGAAGAAGTGAATCTGAAGTTCTTGCTCACTCTCCCTGACCATTTGGAACAAAAGATCTCTGCAATCAGAGAAGGAAGAGATTTGAGTAGAATCACACTGGAAGTGCTCTATGGGGTTCTGAAAACTTATGAACTTGAAATGATTCAAAAGAGGTCATTAAGGGCTGGTCAAGGATATGTAATGGATGGCTCAAGTGCACTGATTGTGAATGAAGGCCAGACTTTTAATGATAAGCAAAGATCCCCAACTCCAGTCATTCCTACAGGTGAGAAAAGAGTCAATGACACTGAAGAGCAAGTCATACTGGAATTGGATGAAGAAGATGAGTTCTACACTCTTGATGAGCTTGATGAGCTAGATAAATCAATGGCTTACTTGGCTAGAAAATTCTCTAATATTAGAGTAAAGAAACCAAGATTTTTAAAAAGCAAAGGACAGTTCTTCAACAAAGACAGCAGCTGGAAAGGAAAAGGGAAGTACGCTCCTGATAGCAAAACTGGCTACAAAACTGGATCTGTTGATAGATCAAAAATAAGATGCTTTAACTGTGATGAGTTGGGCCATATTGCTACAGAATGTAGGAAACCTAAGAAAGCAAAGAAAGACAAGGCCTATCTTGAATTGGAAGCAAAGTATGATGCTCTTCTAAAGAAGCAACAAGGGAAAGCTTATATTGCTGAGGGCAAGTGCTGGGATGATTCAGATAATGATGAAGATGAAGAAGTTGGAAACTATGCACTCATGGCCTTGGAGCAAGGAGACTCTTCATCATCTAAATCACAGGTACCAACTCTCACCATAATTTATTTAAATGTGAGTCAATATAAGGAAACTGTTGAAAAGATGAGCACAGAAATGTTCCACATTCATACAAGCATGGTTGCTGCAAATGAGGAAGTTAGCAGATTGTAAAAGATCAATGAAAAACAAGAGACTGAATTGTTGCTGGTTGAGCTTGATGCTACTAAACAAGAAATTGCATACTTAAAGAATAATTAAAGTGTGCAATTGAAATTGAAGCAGTGTTGAGAGAAAGGCTGGAGAAGAATGAAGTGAAGCTGAAATCCTTCAAAAATGCTTCTGAGTTGATTGGACAATATCATGAAAAGAACAAGCCATGTGCAAACATTACCATTGGTCTTGATTATGAGGATTTGAACAACAAGAGGAAGTCTGTCAGTGACAAAGGGAAATCAACTCAAACTGAAGATGTTCCAATTATTATGAAGAAAGTTGAATCACCTTTGTTCAAGGCATGTGAGGTGAACTTCAGTGAAGAAGAGTTGATCATCAAACAAGAGATAGCTGATGAGGACAAGCAAAAGAAAAATGATGAGACAACTCAGTCTTCCATCTCTGTTGAAACACCAAAAGCCAATCAATAAACTAAGGAGCCCGTGAAGGAGATTAAAGCTAAACAGGTCAAAAAGAAAAAGAAGAATAGAAATGGAAAGATTGGGATAAACAAAAGCAATAATTTTGCTTATATAGCAGATACTCCTAGAAAGAAGTGTGAGAATTGTGGATCAATGAATCACCTAACTCATCTTTATAAAAAGACTGTTAGCAATCCACCTGAAGGAGTCTGCAAGTACAATTAAGCTAAGGCAAATGATCCATATTCATTCTGTGACAAGTTTGATTGCATTCCCTGCAACATGAAAGTGATGAAGAGTTGCCACAAATTGAGAATTGATCTCATAGAATCAAAATTTGGTTCAATAAAACTATATATTAATCAGTGATATTTTTTTAAAACTAAAATATCATTAACTTCTACACGTGTATATTAAAATTTTAAATTAAATTAAAAATCATATTATCTTTAAAACAATTCGTGCATCACACGAGTTTTAGGCTAGTGCTATTATATTAAAGACGAAACACTAAAAGTTTGGTTGGTAGTTGGTCTAGTCACCGTAATTATAGTAATATTTAAAATAAAATACTCTCATAAATAGATTACTATTCACAATATAATTATATAAATACAAATAGAAATGTAATATGTCTAATGGATAGATTACTATTCACAATATAAATATATAAATACAAATAAAACTGTAATATGTCTAATGGTTTTGATTTAAATAAATAATAAATAATATTAAATATTATTATACTATTGATCTAATCCTAAATAAAAAATAAATTACATACATTTAGTTGGATTTGCATCCTCGGATTAAAATAAAATAATAAAGACTAATAAAAATTTGAAAGCAAATTCGTTTGGTTGATATAATGTCATGAGGCTAAAACAAAAACATAAACGAGCTAAAATAAATTAAATTGAAAGTAAATTCTTTTGGCAGATATAATGTCATCAAATTAAAATAAAATTATACGTATTATCAATTCGGTCTAAAACATAATAATATTCATTCCAGGCTAAAATAAAATTAAAAAAAACTAAATATATTTAGTTAGATTTGGTTGACATGACGGGTCTGAGACTAAAAACAAGATTTGCTACCTCAGGGTAAAACAATATAATAAATACTATCGATCTAGCTGAAAAATATTTTATCAAACCGGTCTACAACATAATACGTTGGTCGATATAATGTCATCATAATAAAATAAAATATCTTATCTATTCAACTTAAAATAAAATAATATTTAACCAAGGTTAAAATAAAATTGAAAACAAATTAAATGTAATTAGATGGTTGATATAACGGGCCTAAGGCTAAAATAAAATAATATATATTATTGATCTACGCTAAAACCAAAATTTAATTCAAATTGAAGGTAATTCTTATATTATTGATCCGTGTTAAAATAAAATTAGAGTCTACTTAATTCGTTATAAGGTATAATGTAGGCTTAGGATTGTGGGATAACTGGGATCCGACCCTAATAGCCGAAATATTAATAGTTTGATTGCAGATCTGTTTGTAAAATGTCTGGTTTATATTATTACGGGTTTTTTCAATTCCTATAATATCCAAAACTATTTTAATAAAATAAAAATAGAGATAATTTCTTAGTTTGCGTCGAACTAAAATAAATCAATACATGTTATTCATTCGGGCTAATAAACTATACAATTGATTCATGATAAATCAAAATTAGAATAAGAAAATAATAATACCAGCTAAAATAAAATAATATGTACTAATATTCGGGTTAACATAAATTTTTTATTATTGATACATAAACTTTTTATCAGTGATCCAGGTTTAAAAAAACTAAATATCTTGCCCGTGCTTCGCACACAGAATTATTTTATATATGATCATTTTTCAATTTTTAAAGATATATATTGATAAAGTTGTGATAATGTGTACCAACATTTTTATACCAATATCATCATGTGTAAACAATCATAAAGAAACACTCGATAACGTCTCTTTCCTTTTCCTATATCACTTAATTTTCCGGGTAAAGTGCCGTATTAAAAAACTTTGAAGAGTTCTATTTTTTGTATATAGTTTAAGCACGTTCATAGTTTAAACATGAACCACATAACGGAAAGGATAATAATCAAACTACAGGACAATCTGCCTACCATTAAAAATCCATGGTCCATTAATTTAAAAATTTGTAAAAATATAAAGATCATCCAAAGTTTGAACACAACTGGATCAGAGCAACAAAGTTTCTGTACGCGAAACAGTAAAAAACATTGGAAC
Source organism: Apium graveolens (assembly GCF_009905375.1). Classification (NCBI taxonomy): domain Eukaryota; kingdom Viridiplantae; phylum Streptophyta; class Magnoliopsida; order Apiales; family Apiaceae; genus Apium; species Apium graveolens. Next base: position 6,472,584 of record NC_133652.1, read on the forward strand.
TAAAAATCAAACTTAATTATTGAAGTTCTGAAATGGCAAAAAAAAGATAATGTTCATTCGAGATTCCTCGACAGGAAGCGATTGTATGAATCTTGAGTCCGCTATAAAACCAATTTATTTTTCCTAAATAATGGAATATAATATGATGTTACAGCAATATGAAGAAATGCCAAACTGTACGTATATTTTGTATGATAAATCATATCTCATGGTGGATAAAAAGACAACTGAACAACATTTTTAACTCGTTTGCTGGTCGAGAGAGCAGAACCTGGAGTAGCTGCACTATCAGATATACCGGGAACACTTGTCTGCAAAATTGGATGTAGTATAGTATACCGGGATCAATTTTTAAAGATATATATTGATGAAGTTGTGATAATGTGTACCAGCATTTTTATGCCAATATCATCATGTGTAAACAATCACAAAGAAACACTCGATAACGTCTCTTTCCTTTTCCTATATCACTTAATTTTCCAGGTAAAGTGCCGTAGTAAAAAACTTTTATGTTCTGCTTTGATTCGTTGACAGTTTAGACACTTGCTGACCCATTCTGCAATTTCTCTTTTCATGTTGGGCCACCAATAGTTTCTCTTAATATCTTGATACACCTTTGTGCTTCCTGGGTGTATAGAGTATCTTGAGTTGTGAGCTTCGTTTAGAATTTCCTCCTTCAATTCTGGCACGTTGGGGACCCAATTCCTAGATGCAAATCTCTTAATTCCTTGATTGTCCTTTGGACTCAATAATTCCTCGCCAGTTAGCTCCGACTTCTTTTCCACCATCTCCATTTCTTGGCATCATCGAATCTTTTCTATCAACTCTGGTTGAACTTGCATTTCATAAAATCTCTCGGTCGTCTGGTTGGGAATTTTGACTTCAATTTCTAACTTTTCCATTTCCTTAAGAAATTCTGGCGATGCAGTTAGTATTTTCAATCTTTCTTTTCTGCTTAGATCATCCGCAACCACGTTAGCCTTTCCTGGGTGGTAGTTGATAGTGCAATCGTAGTCCTTTATTAATTCCAACCATCCTCTCTGGCACATGTTCAGTTCCTTTTGCGTAAAGATGTATTTTAAACATTTATGGTCCGTGAAGATTTCACACTTTTCCCCGTATAAGTAGTGTCGCCAAATCTTTAGAGCAAAGACTATGGATGCCAATTCTAGATCATGAGTGGGATACCTCGTTTCATACTCTTTTAGTTGCCTAGAGGTATAGGCTATTACTTTTCCATGCTGCATTAGTACACACCCTAAGCCTTTATGAGAAGCATCGCTATATATAACAAAATTTCCGATTTCGTCGGGTAAGGCTAACATAGGCGTCGTGGTCAATCTTTTCTTGAGTTCTTGGAAACTCTCCTCGCATTTGGGGGTCCATTCAAACTTTTCGTTCTTCCTTATCAGCATGGTCAATAGTGTGGCGATTTTAGAAAAGTCTTGTACAAATCTTCGATAATACCCGGCCAAGCCTAAGAAACTGGACTTCAGTTGGCGTCTTGGGTCTCTCCCAATTTGAAAATGCTTCTACTTTGGCTGGATCTACTGAAATACCTTCTCCGCTAACAATGTGACCGAGGAATTAAACTTTATCTAACCAGAACTCGCACTTGGAAAATTTCGCGTATAAATTTTCTTTTCTCAAAGTTTCCAATGCCAGTCTTAGATGTTCTGAGTGTTCTTTGAGAGATCTTGAATGGATCAGGGTGTCATCGATAAAAAAATCACAAATTTATCGAGGTGTTTCTTAAACACCCTATTCATTAAGTCCTTTAATGTTGTCGGTGCGTTGGTTAGTCCAAATGGCGTTACTAGAAACTCGTAGTGTCTGTATCGGGTACAAAATGCTGTTTTGGGTACGTCTTCTGGTCGTATCTTCAACTGATGATATCCAGAACGTAAATCAATCTTTGAAAAGCACGTGGCTCCCCTGAGTTGGTTAAACAAATCATCAATTCAAGGCAACGGATATTTATTCTTGATTGTCAGCTTGTTAAGCTCTCGATAGTCAATACACAATCGCATCGATCCGTCTTTCTTTTTAACAAATAGAACTGGAGCTCCCCACGGAGATACACTTGGCCTAATTATGCCTTTATTCAAAATCTCTTGAAGTTGAGTGGCCAATTCTTTCATTTCTACCGGTGCCATTCTATACGGAGCTTTTGAAATATGTGTAGTTCCCGGAGCAAGATCTATTGTAAACTCGATTTCCCTATCAAGGGGTAGTCCGGGTAAGTCATCAGGAACTTTAAATTCTTTTACCACCGCAATATTCTCTATTTGAGAAACATCCTTGTTTGTGTCCATGACATGTGCTAAATAGGACTGACAACCTTGACGTAACAATCTCTTTGCTTGCAGTATGGTCAGAAACTTTCGGGCCTGCTTCTTCCCTCGCAAGGTGATCCTCTTATTATCTGGTCCTTTCAGGCTAACTCGCTTAGATCTATAATTTATTTGTGCATCATAACGGGCTAACCAATTCATCCCCAGAATTACATCAAATTCTCCTAACCTAAATGGAATAAGGTCAACAGAGTAGGGTTGCCCTTGAATCTTTATTTTAGATCCCTGACATACCTGACCAATGGGAATAACTTCTTGATTTGCAATCTCTACTACCAAGATTTCGTCTAAAGGTATCGGTTCTATTCCTAATTTGTTAACAAAGTTTTCAGATATAAAGGATTTAGTTACACCGAAATCAATTAACACACATGCATCCACATAATTTAATAGTAACGCACCAGCAATCACATCATTGTCTGCTAGAGCATCCTTGAGAGAGTCATGTTGAAGGTGCGAGCGACCAGCATGGCATTGGTACTACCTCTGTTGGACTTAGTATTGTTGTTGGTATTTCCTTTCGGTGGAGGTGCTTCAAGTCTGGGCATAGAATCTCCCTTGTTCTTTTGGGGGCATTCTCGAGCATAATGTTCCTTTTTCCCGCATGAATAACAATTCAGCATCTTCTCCTTGCAATTAGGGGACAGATGTCCCTTCTTTCCACAGGTATAACAGGTCCTTTCTTCCAAGCGACAGCGTCCATTATGCCTCTTCCCACACATTTTTCACTCTGGCCACTGAGGTCTTTCTTGAATCAGGTTTGCTGTGGGATTGGTTCGGAATCGATTATTTCCTTTATTCTCCATCCTCTTATCATTAGGACTCCGGTATTCTCGCTTCACGAATGTGAAGGGTTTTTAACACATAAACGCAACAAAAACGTAAATTTAATTCTTAAAAAATCGAAACCCTCTGCAGGATCCATGCGAAAATAATATTTAATTCGTAGTTCAGTATGTTTACCTTAAAAAGCTTTACATTAATGGAACGATAGAGGTCTTGAATGATCACCACGTAGCCCGTCGCTGGAACGATCTACGCCTTGAAGGTATCCACACGAATGATTTCCCGGAGTATGGTTTTGTACTAGCACGTTCTTGAGGCCGCCTTCTTGCTCTCTCGATCTCTCTTCAACTTGCTAGGGTTTATGTTTTATCAAATAAAACGTGTAACCCTAATTCTATTGGAAAAAAGATATTATATAGGCAAGAGCTAATGGGCCTCCAACCCTAAACTTAATTTTAGAGTTATTATTATTATTAAATTCGAAATTCTAATTATTGTATTATTAAGTCTCACTTAATCATCCAATAACTTAATTTCGGATTTAATATTAAATTCAAATTTCCTATTTATTTAATTAATTTAGTCACACTTAATTAATAACAAATAATTCGAATTACTTACATTTAATTTAAATCCGAATTTAAATTAAATAATCCTCCAATCATTCTTTGTGCGACCCTTTAGGTTATTATTACGTTGGCAACAATTTTAAATCTAATTTAAAATTATAAACAATGAACGGCATCTAGTAATACTTCATTGTTACCCAAGTAATAATAATTAAATCGGTGATCGATTAAACCTTTTGTGTATAATGTACAATGTACTATAATCCTTTTAACCATATATTATAGATTAAACTCGAGGCATGTTATGTGTCATCCTCTTCATAATTTAATCCAGGTTTCCTTGATCGATGAGTAGACTATAACATCAAATCAACATTTGAGCATGGCCATGCATTTCATAGTCTAACTCAAACAAGAGGCCAATAATATCACTCCTAAAATAGGAGGGTTAAATCCTTTCTAGATCATTCATATTTCTCATATGATTCATAATATACCCAATATACACTTTTATCATCACCCGGTTAAAGGTAACTTTTAATGCAACCAAAGTATATTAATTCTCATATAGAAATATAATGATTTCAAGTCTAAGGACCAATACATCATTATCACTATGAGAATTACTTATGACACAACAGACATGTAGAATCTCACATTGGGTCTTCCAGCACCATGTATATAATACATGTGCCTGTGTTTGACTTTAGTATCACTATACCTATGATCAATGAGATGTGATCATCAGTCAACATTCACACTAGTCTTAATGCATTATTATTGTCCCTTAACAATAATACTCGACTAGGGATCTTTAGGAATATCGATACTATTCTCATAATCTCATTTCTAAGTCACGTACTTAGAGATATAAAATTACATATCATATTCCAAGGACATTTATTAATCTAACATCTTATCGCAGAATATAAAGATATAATAAATTACTAAAGAATAATCCATATAATCAGAATTAATAATCCAAATGTTTCATAATATAAACATAATAGTGTTGTCTCTAGGGCACAAACACTAACAATCTCCCACTTGTACTAGAGCCAATCACCCATGTATCTAATACCCATGGAACTAGTATGACCTTCGTGCTTTTGTTGGGACAAAGCCTTAGTCAGTGGGTCTACAATATTATCATCAGTATGCACTTTACATATATGTATATCTCCTCTTTCATTAATCTCTCGAAGGAGGTGATATCTCCTAAGTATATGCTTTGCCCGGGAATGGGACCTTGGTTCTTTAGCCTACGCGATGGCTCCATTATTATCACAGTAAAGATCAACTGGATCTGTGATCGATGGAACCACACCAAGTCCCGTTATGAATTTCCGTATCCAAACAGCCTCTTTGGCTGCTTCACTGGCAGCAATATACTCAGCTTCCATTGTAGAATCAGCTATTGTCTCTTGCTTTGAACTCTTCCAGCTTACAGCACCTCCATTAAGGCAAAACACAAAGCCTGACTGAGATACTGAATCGTCTCTGTCTGTCTGAAAGCTAGCGTCAGTATAACCCTTTACAACCAGCTTATCATCTCCTCCATACACCAAGAATGAATCTTTAGTCCTTTTCAAGTACTTAAGAATATTCTTGACTGCTGTCCAGTGACCCTCTCCAGGATTAGACTGGTATCTGCTCGTCATGCTCAAGGCATACGAAACATCAGGTCGAGTACATATCATCGCATACATTATAGATCCAATTGCCAAATCATATGGAACTTTGCTCATACGGCCCTTATCATCTAATGATTTAGGGCAGTTGTCTTTTGAGATCAATATCCCATGAGACAGTGGGACATATCCTCTTTTTGCTTCTTGCATCCTGAAACGATACAATACTTTGTCAATGTATGTACTCTGACTTAGACCGATTAATTTCCTTGATCTATCTCTATAGATCTTGATCCCTAATATATAGGTAGCATCACCTAAGTCCTTCATCGAGAAACTATTTCCCAACCAAGTCTTAACAGCCTGTAGAGAAGGTATGCCATTCCCTATTAGTAATATGTCATCTACATATAGTACTAGGAATGCCACGTGGCTCCCACTAATCTTCTTGTAAACACATGGTTCATCTTCATTTTGAATAAAGCCAAATTCTTTGACTGTTTCATCAAAACGACGATTCCATCTCCTTGAGGCTTGCTTCAATCCATAAATAGATCGAAGCAACTTACAGACCATCTTAGCAAACTTGGGATCGACAAAACCCTCAGGTTGTATCATGTATACATCCTCTTCAAGGCTCTTATTTAAGAAAGCGGTTTTGACATCCATTTGCCAAATCTCATAGTCGTAGTAAGCAGCTATTGCTAGCAAAAATCCTGATGGACTTGACCATAGCAACTGGGGAAAAGGTCTCATCATAGTCTATACCATGAACTTGTATGAAACCTTTTGCCACCATTCGCGCTTTATAGGTCTGTACTTTACCATCCATGTCAGTTTTCTTCTTGAAAACCCACTTGCACCCTATAGGTTTTACCCCTTCAGGTAGATCAACTAAAGTCCATACTTTATTTTGATACATGGATTCCATTTCGGATTTCATGGCCTCTAGCCATCTCTCGGAGTCTGGACAGTTCATAGCATCTTGGTAGGTAAGAGGCTCATCATTATCTATGAGCATTACATCATCATCTTGAGTCAAGAGAAATCCATAATATCTCTCTGGCTTATGACGAGCCCTACTAGATCTACGAACAACCTGTGTTTCCGGAGCAGGAACATCTTGATGTACTTCCTGCCCATTTTCCAACTCTGGTTCAATATTATTTTGTACAACTCGATCTTCATCGAGATCTATAGTCCTCCCACTAATTTTCTTTGAAAGTAACTCTCTTTCAAGAAATACAGCGGTTCGAGCAACAAACACTTTGTTCTCGATAGGATTATAGAAACTATACCCTTTAGTTTCTTCAGGATATCCCACAAAATAACATTTATCCGATTTTGGTCCCAGCTTGTCAGACACCAAACGTTTCACAAATGCTTCGCATCCCCATACTTTCATAAAAGACATGCTATGACGTTTCTCAGTCCATATCTCATATGGAGTCTTTTGAACCGATTTAGTTGGAACTCGGTTTAGTGTATATGCAGCCGTTTCTAGAGCATAACCCCAGAAACTTATTGAAAGATCTGCTAGACTCATCATCGATCACATCATGTCCAACAAGGTACAATTTCTCCTCTCAGAAACTCCATTCCATTGAGGTGTTCCAGGAGGAGTAAGTTGTGATACGATATCACACTCCTTCAAGAAACCTTTAAACTCGAGGCTTAAGTATTCTCCTCCACGATCTGATCGTAGAACTTTTATACTTTCCCCTATTTGCTTTTCCACTTCAGCCTTGTATTCTTTAAACTTTTCAAAAGAATCAGATTTGTTCTTCAAAAGATACACATATCCATATCTACTGAAATCATCAGTAAAAGTAATGAAGTAGTAAAAGCCACCTCTTGCCATCGTACGCATTGGACCATATACATCACTATGTATAAGTCCTAATCGTTCGGTGGCCCTTTCACCTTGTCCGGTAAAAGGAGCTTTAGCCATTTTGCCAATGAGACAAGATTTGCATTCTTCGTATGATTCAAAATCAAACTTATCCAAGTAACCATCTTTATGTAATTTGGAAATGCGTTTCTCATTTATATGACCTAAACGACAATGCCAAAGGCATGTTTGATTTGAGTCTTTCATCTTAATACATTTATTATCATTATTTATATTATAGACAGGAGTATCTATATCAAGAACATATAAACCATTAAACAAATGTGCAATCCCGTAGGTAACATTATTGAATGAAAAGGAACAACTATTGTTCTGAATCAAAAACGAAAAACCATTCTTGTCCAAGCAAGAAACCGAAATAATGTTTCTGCAAATCGCAGGCACGTAAAAACAGTTATCTAGTTCTAAAACAAGCCCAGTGGGCAACGATAAACGATAAGTCCCTACAGCTATTAAATTAATTAATCAATTAATATTTAAATTAATTGACCAATTAAATAATTAATTATTAACTAAAATTAATTAATTAAATAATTCAGTTTTATTTCTGAATTTTTAAATAATTAAAAATGAATTTTGGAAATTAAAAATGAATTTTAGAAATTAAATAATAAACTTTTGAATTATTTTAAAAACAAAATTTGCATAGAATGGTTTTTAGTTTTGATTTTGAGGAAAACAAGATCAAAACCGGGTCTTCTGGCGGGTCAAGAACCGGGTCAACCGGGTCCTAAAGAATAGCCATGAACTTGCCGGAATTCTCCAAATTCCGGTGACCGGAGAATTTTCCGGCTAGCTCCGATTTTGGACAAATCAACAGAGTTTGATAGCGTTTTTTTGCTAATTCATTCAACATGAACTCAGAAACACATAGACATCAATAATCAACACAAATCATGTCTGAAACGAGAATCCGGCCAAATCGGCCATGAAAACCGGCGAACTTCGAGGTTTTTCGCCGAATCGACCCAGGCTTTCAACTTCACATGCACTTACATGAATCGAGTCATTTTGAAACGATCTATAAGCTAGTATAACTCAATCAAACCCAGGTTTAGCAGATCAAAAGTTCCCAAAATTAATTAAGAACATTCAAAGTTCTAAAAACCCTAATTTCTTTAATTCGAGAATCAAACATACATTTGAACATGTTATTGAATTCCAAATCAAGCTGATGATATGCCAAAATGACCAGAATTCAATTACCTACAACAAGCAATCATCAAAACACATAAACAACATCAAAATCAAAAAGTCATAATTTAATCATAATTAAATTCAAATTTAAATAAAAATATAGAAAAATACCACTTGAATTTGCAGTTGAATAGATTGAAGAACTTGGTTCTACTTGTCACGAGTTTCGATTCGACTACTTACACGCCAAAATCAGAGTTCGATAACGCCTTCGAATCCTCGTTTGATTATGAAGAACATGATGAATAATATTGTTTTCTCTGGATAATTATATATTTTACTGATTATTTGTGTTTATCTGTATAAAATAAGATACTGTATTGGCTATTTATATTTACGGAATATTGGTACCCCGTTGGATCATGTGGGATATAAAAATAGAATACTTAATCGCTAAGTATTAATAAATTGATCCAGTTCGGTACCGGTTTTAGGATAATTATCAAAACCGGGTTTTTTGCAAATACAGTATTGGTCTCAGCGCTTTGGTTACACGAATTATGAGAAGATAATATAATAGTTTAATCAAAATATCTCGTTTCTCGAAAATACGGGTTTTATCGGTTTACCGAAACGAAAATAGTATCGTAAAATTTGTATTGGGAACCTTACAGGTAAAACCGTACTCCGGATTGAAAAAGTCAATACACAGAAAATGCTCGGAATAATCAAATTAGATTAAAAAAGAGTTTTCCCGAGACTTCCGGGTAGTATAAACGTAAAAACCGTTGAAGTTGGATGATTCTCGGTTATTCAAAATAATTTATATTTAATGTTATTCCCAGTGGACTAACAATGAGATTTACAGAAGGGGGGTTGAATGTAAATCTCAAAAAATTTTCAAGTTTTGAGCAGTTTCTAAGGCTAAGTGTTTATGAGAACAAGTGTGTGTGAATTGCTTGAAGCCAATGCAGACAGATATATATTCAAACACAAATGTAAAGAACACAAAGATCTTAAAAACTTTTCTGGTGGATTTGTTATTCCACCAGAGATGTGTTATTTCAGAAAATCTGTGATTCAAAGAATTAAATCACAGCTGCTTCCTAGTACAAACTAGATGATTTTCTCTCTGGATATTTCTAAACAGCTCAGGAAAATTCATGTCTAATTACTAGCTGCTACTTGGTTTATATATCACCAAGTTTACAAGTGAAGACAAAACTGTAAAATACAATTAAAAAGATTCTTCACATGTTTCTTCTTCATTTCTCTATCAAATGCAATTTAGGCTTGGCTGTAGATCTTTGAATACTTCCTTGTTTGCATCAGAATGGAAATGCTGCATTTTCTTGATTCCTCCTAGAGGTTTCCACATTCCAGTTTGTCTCTGTCAACCCATGTGCCTCTGTCAGCTTGTGAATTGTCACTATCAACTGCTAATGAACTAAGCATACGTTGAAGCTTTCATCCGTTGATGCCTTATCCATTGAGGCTTTATCCGTTGAAGCTTTATCCGTTGATGCATTATCAGTTGAAGTCTTTATCCGTTGAAGCACTTATCCGTTGATGGATATTAACCGTTGAAGCATTGGAGACATCCGTTGAAGCTTTGTTTCTTATCCGTTGAAGGTCTTCAATATCAGTTGATACTTCTTCACTTATACAAAATTACAAGGCATGAAATATTTACAATTAGCCCTCTTATTTGCATATCCACTAGTAGTCAACATGACTGATACTTTCCTACAACATCTAAGAATTACAACTTGAATCCAGAGAATGAAATGTGCTACAATACTAAACTTATTGCTAAGTAAAGCTACTCCTTCAACGGATACCCAAGATGGTCTTATCCGTTGAGGCTACAATCACTAGATTTCTACTTAAGTGTTTTGTTTAACTTATCATCAAACTAATACACATATTCCTAAAAATTTCCCCCTATTTATGTCTACTAGAACTGTAGGCATAAATTTGGGTTTAGCTTGATGATAACAAAACACTTGACAAATATATTAACTGTAATAAAGCAGAAATTCAAAAGTGCTACAAAAATGTGTATGCTGAGATGGAATTGAAGAATTACATTGTTTCCAAGGGTGCTCCTTTAGCCTGAGCAGATTACTTCCTTTTCCTTTGATCCCTTATTTTCTTTCCTAGCCTCCTGTCATTCTCCTCTATTTGAAGTTGAAGTTGTCTGTAGAATTCAGCTTCATCTTCTTCATTGATGTCCAACTTAGATTGCATATCCTTGAAAGTTTCATTACTGGCAATCTTGAGGTGATCTTCAATTCTGAAAAATCTTCTGACTCCTTTGTTGTCTCTGAACTCCATCAACCAATGAGGTGATTTGTGAACTGTAATTCATCTTTCTTGAATGAGTAATGTTCTAGGCAATGCATTGGGCTCCCTCCAAGTTTTCCTTATGTTGGCAATCTTGTTGAGAATCTCAGTCTTGGCAGTCCTGGTAAAGCCAGAATCCCTTTGTATGGCTGAGTAGACTCTAATCAAGGTAGAGTAGCCTTCATTCAGAATTCTGTAAAGAGGCCAAGTTCTTTCCCCATCTCCTTTGTATTTGAACACTAGTCTTTCTGGTAGCTGTCTGTAGGCAGCTATTCCCCTTACTTCCTCCAGCTCATCCAGATAGAGTTCAATGTCTGAAAATTCTTTTATGTCACAGATGTGAACATAATCATCCTTAGAGGCTTGAGACTTAGGCTTAGGCTTCTGTGTGAATTTGATTGAGGTTTTGGGAGGTGTTGTGGTTCTTCTTTTCTGCTTCTTTGATGGTGGAGAAGAGGTTAAGAAGGTGGGCAATTTGATGGTGTCCCAATCAATTGGTTCCTCCTTAGGAATGATTGGTTCATCATGAATGTTTATGAAGGGGTCAGGCATAATGGGTTCAGGAATAGAGGGTAGTGGTTTGGATATTGATTGGGTTTCTTCAGTCTCATCTACCATCTTTCTCTTTGCATTTGCCTTCTTTCTATTCCCTTTCTGCCATTTCTCTCTTTCCTTACTTCTCTCTTCCATAACATTATCTACCATGTCCCCCATACCTTCAACTTCACTTCTGTCTTCAATTTCTTTATTTTCTTCAGCTTGACTTGACTTTAGCTGTTTTTCAAGCTTTGCTTGTGCTCTTTTGTCAGCCTTTAGCTTTTTGGCTTCTTCCTTCAACCTTCTGGTTTCTTCCCTCTTGGCTATTGAGAATTTGGGATGTCCTTGCATCACATAGATGCTCTTTCCCTCTCTAAAGATAACAGCCATGTTCCTCCTTACAGCCTCATCCATGTTCTCTTTGAGCTTTGTGATACTTCTACCCAAAAGCTTGTCTTCATCAGGCTTTGGAAGAGGAAAATCCACTCCTTTCATTTGAGCAAGGCTTAGAGGATTCTTTGTAGAGTCCTTAATGGATCTGTTGTTGGGCTTGAGAACCATAGGTTTCAGATTCTTGGAAGAAGTCTCTCCAACCTTATTCCTCCCTACTGGCTTGAGCTCCATAATAATTGATTCCACTTTTATGCTATGCTTCACAGATTGTGATTGAGAAGTTGTAGAACCAAAAATTTGTTGCATTTTTTCATCAATCTTCTTTCTTTGCTCTTTGACTTGCAATTCAGCTGCTGCTATCTGGATTAGATCAATTCCATCAAGCTTTCCTTTGATTTGAATAGTTGGAGAAGTGGTGATGGCAGGAACTAGCACTTGAGATATTTGAACTGTTGTTGATGGCTCTCCTTCCCCTTTCCCTTTATTCTCCCCCTTTTTGTTATCATCAAGGGTAGGGGTCAAGCCTTGTGCTTGTGCCAGCTGCATGAGTAGATTTGTTTGAGTTTGTTGATTCTGAAGAATGGTGACCATAGAGTCTTCAATGACCTGAACTCTATCTTCTAACCTGGCCAGCCTCTTGTCAGCATCAGATGCTTTCCTCAATCTCCCCAACAAATCTTGCATAGTACCATAAGGTATGACTGAATCCAATTTCTCAGCATTGTAGGATTTCAGATCAGCAATGTCCTGCTTGAGCTCATCCACACTTAGATTCTATTTGAAATGCTACAATTGCAAAAGATGCAGAGATTCCAGATAAGCTTGAAGAATTGCCTTGGTACCAGCATCTGTAGTCTCCTGAAGGGCCTTCTGAATTGTCATGACTTGTCTGACCAAAGTGACACAAAACTCTCCTGGTGTTGATGCTTTTGCCCATGCCCATTCAGGAAGATCTGGAACAGAACTTGGGCCTGCTACTCCCCCTAAGTTCATGCTCTCACCCAAAGAATCAGAGTCATCATCATTAGAATTTACTCCAAATTCTTCAGATGGCTCACCAGCTTGAGAAGGCAGCCTATTAACAGCAGCTTTGTCTCTGAGAAGAGATTCTGAAGTGTGTATAATGTGTAAAGTCTGTTCTGCCTCCACATTGCCCTGAGCAGCCAATAATTGATAGGCTGAAACAGGATGAGTAAAAGTGTCAGCATCCAAGGAAATGTTATCAATTACAGCTTTGTAATGTTGCTGAAATTGTCTTTCCTTTTCTGCATCATCCACTTTCATTGACTCACTAGCAATGACTGGATCCACCCTTATAGCTTCTGTACCTGCCTTTCTCTCATTTTCTCTATTTTCTTGCATCAGGGGCTCCCCTGGCTCACACACACCCTCACACCCTCACCCTCACTTGCTAAGGTGGCACTCCTCTCACTCACTTTTGCCATGCTGGAAGAAAGAGCATACATATGGTGACTCTCAACCTCTCCTTTTGCCTGGGAGCAACCCAGCCTCTCACTCAAAAGATCACTCCCTTCCCTCAAACCTAAAAGTGATTGTACAGTAACCATGTCCTCTACAGTTGGAATTGTTTCTGTTATGTGTGTAGAGACCATCAACGGATAGGGAGTATCCGTTAAAGTGGAAACTGATGGTATCAACGGATAACTGCTGTTAAGCTTATCCGTTGAAGAACAACCACTTGTCAACGGATGAAAGATATCAGTTGAAGAAGGAAAAGATGTAGATGTAGAAAGTGACATAATTGTTGAATCTGTGTGAATTGATTTTAAATAAGGTGACACGGATTCTTCAATCATATCTGAAAGAATTGGTTGATGATCCAATAAATCATCTAAAAGATGATGATCATCAGGTTTTGAGTGGGGCTCCTCCCTGAGTTTTAATGAGGGAGAATCAGGAATTGATGTGAATATCATATCCACATCCAGAGAGGGTGATGGAGAGTTTGATGATTGGTGTGTTTCTATTATGAGAGAATGGGGTTGTGACTCCACATTTGCTGGAATCACATCAAGCTGAATTTGAGAAGGCACAGATACAGGTGGATGTATCTGTGCTGTGTGTGCCCCTTGTATGGAAATTAGGGTCTTGGCCTTCTTCTTCCTTGAAAAGGCTTTAATTGGTGAATTTGTGGCTTCAGTGTCCCTCCCTCTTTTGTTCTGTGTCCCTGATTGGGGACTATTTTCAATAGTTACATCCTTTTGGGAGGATGCAACTAGGGATGTGTTAGACTCCTTTTGAACCACCACAGTCTTTTGAGAGACTGTGGCTTGGCTGGCTTGGGTACCACTCACCTCTCCCACCTTATCCTGGGGGGTTTCTTGATATTCACCCCTCCCCTCACCACTCACACCCTGTTCACTCCCTTCAGGGTTTATAGTAGTTGTTACAACTGTTGTCTTTTGAGAGACAACAGAGGTGGTTTTCTTTGACTTGTGTTTTGAAACTTTAGTTTTGGTGGCTTTGGTAGGAACCTGTTTGGACAAAGACACAGATTCCATTGCCACACTAGAAGGCAAAGAAATAATGGGGTTGGAAATAGTAGGAGTTATAGAAGTGTTTACCTCACTTACCTGTGGTGCATTCATGATTGGCAAATATACCAATGGCACCTGGCTGTTGAGGTTCATTCTCACAAGGTCTGCAAGGACCCTTTTCTCTTGTGCCCAGCATTTGAGTTTATTATTCTCATTTGATATGACCAATCCTTCAGCAACATGGTTAGCCAATAACATAAAGAATCTAGCATAGTAGATGTTATGTGGTCTATTAGCTTTGTTACCTAATCTGGAACCTAATTCTAGCATGACACAGTTGCTAAAATTAAAGTACCTATCAGAAACTAGCATATAGAGCATATTAACAAGAGATGAAGTTATGGCATCAAAATTGCTAATCTTCCCAGAGAAAACCTTGATAAAGGCATCTCCAAGAAAACTCCATTCTTTCCTAAGGCCTTTCCTTCTAATACTACCTAAACTAGCAGAATCAAAAGCATAGCCTATGGAATCTAACATAGCAGATACATCTTTATCAGTGTGTAGTGTCATGGCATTATTCTCAGGCAACTTAAAGTAAGACTGTATATCATCACAGTTAATGCAATAATCCTTACCTTTGAGAGAGAAGGCAATAGTCATATCTGTGGAGTTGAACTCTGCAGTTGTCCAAATCTCCTCAATCACCTCACAGTAGATGGTTGGGGCTTCCAGCATTGCATAGCTTAGTTTGCAGTTTTTGATGAAGTCCATCATCTTGTGATAATCAGAATGGGCTTCATTCTTTTCAACCAAGGCCATTGTTGTGAGTAGAGGTTGCAGAGAAAAACTTGAGAATTTTGGGAGAGAAGGAGAATAGAAATTGCAAGAAAGCGTAAAGTGAAAATAAGAGTTCAATTGGGCTTTTATACTTTCTTGAATTAAAACATAAATAAAATGATTAAATGATACTTTTAAATAAATTACAGCCGTATAAGAGGAAAGAAAACTGTAGAAATTCTGAAAACTGCCTTTAATACAAATACATACAACAGTGTATATCTGTATCAACGGTTGAGTAAAAGAATCAACGGCTGTGACTCACTTAAAGTAACTGATGTGACACTTCAACGGATAAGGTAAATAGTTATCCGTTGATGATCAACACCATTTTATCCGTTGAGGGATAAAATTACCAGAAATGTATTTATCTTTCAACGGATAATAAACATCCGTTGATAGAATAATTTTGGCTTTCAACGGATAGGGAATATCCGTTGATAGAATAATTTTTACTTAAAGCCAACTTTGTTCTTGCAGCAAATTCATTTCAGGCTCCAAGGCAGATTATAAAGAGGATATAGATTTATGAATAATTAAGCATACCTAGCTCACTTACTAATCTTGTGAATGTTGATTCATCAAGTGGCTTGGTATATATGTCTGCAATTTGCTTTTCACTTGGAACAAAATGAAGTTCCACTGTACCTTTCATCACATGTTCCCTAATGAAGTGGTGTTTGATATCAATGTGCTTGGTTCTTGAGTGTTGCACTGGATTTTCAGTAATGGCAATGGCACTTGTGTTGTCACAGAATATTGGAATTTTGTCAACAGTCAAACCATAGTCAAATAGTTGATTCCTCATCCATAGTATCTGTGCACAGCAACTACCAGCAGCAATGTACTCAGCTTCAGCTGTTGATGTAGAAACAGAATTTTGCTTCTTGCTGAACCATAACACAAGCTTGTTCCCTAGAAATTGACAGGTGTCAGTTGTGCTTTTCCTGTCTATTTTGCAGCCTGCATAATATGTATCTGAGTAGCCAATTAGATCAAAACCAGACTCTCTAGGGTACCAAATTCCTAGATTTGGAGTCCCTTTGAGATATCTGAAAATTCTTTTAATAGCCACTAAGTGAGATTCTTTAGGGTCAGCTTGAAATCTAGCACAGAGACATGTATAAAACATTATATCAGGTCTACTAGCAGTTAAATATAAAAGTGAGCCAACCATGCCTCTATAACTTGAAATAGCCACAGACTTTTCAGCCTTGTTTAATTCAAGCTTAGTGGCAGTGGCCATGAGAGTTTTTGCAGATGAACAGTCCATTAAGTCAAACTTCTTTAAAAGATCATAAATATATTTAGTTTGACTAATGAAAATTCCACCACTAACTTGTTTAACTTGTAAACCAAGAAAATAAGTTAGCTCTCCCATCATGCTCATTTCATATTTACTTTGCATTAACTTAGCAAACTTTTTACAAAGCTTATCATCTGTAGATCCAAATATAATATCATCTACATAAATTTGTACAAGTATTTTAGAGCCATTAATATTTCTAAAGAAGAGAGTTTTGTCAACAGTACCTCTTGTGAAGTGATTATCTAGAAGGAATTTTGACAAAGTCTCATACCAGGCTCTAGGTGCTTGCTTTAGTCCATAGAGTGCTTTCAACAGATAATACACATAGTCTGGAAAATTTGGATCTTCAAATCCTGGAGGTTGGCTTACATAAACTTCTTCCTCCAATTCCCCCTTTAGAAATGCACTCTTGACATCCATTTGATAGACTTTGAAATTGGCATTAGCTGCATAGGCTAGAAAGATTCTGATGGCTTCAAGTCTGGCAACTGGAGCAAATGTTTCATCAAAATATATTCCCTCTTGTTGAGAATAGCCTTTAGCAACCAATCTGGCTTTATTCCTTATGACAATGCCATTTTCATCCATCTTGTTTCTGAGTACCCATTTTGTGTCAATAGAACTCTTGTTCTTTGGCTTGGGTACCAGCTTCCATACTTTGTTCCTCTCAAATTGGTTTAGCTCCTCTTGCATTGCTAAAATCCAATCTGAATCCAATAGAGCTTCTTCTACTCTCTTAGGTTCCTCCTGTGATAGAAAGCTACTATACAGACATTCATCTTGAGTAGCCCTTCTAGTTTGCACTTTAGATGTAGCATCACCAATGACCAGTTCAAAAGGGTGATTCTTGGTCCATTTCCTCTGAGGTGGTAGATTAGCTCTAGATGAGGTTGCCTCAGTATTGTCATGATGTGAGATAGAATGCTGATTAGTTGAAACTCCCCCTGAGTTGCTGATCGTTTGAAAGGAATTGGGAGCTCTATCAACTGATGAAGTGAATTGGTTATCCGTTGACAGACTGTGATCAACGGATGCTTCATTATGAACTTCAACGGATGATGCACTCTGTCTTTCAACGGATGCTACATTGCTTCTTTCAACAGAAGCTGAATTATGACTTTCAACGGATGCTGCATTCTGTGCATTATCCAAAGGCAGATTTTGAATTCTTCTTGAGATGCCTTCTTCATCATTCTCATCTTCACTATCATCACAATATATCTCAATGTTGTCAAATTTGAGTCCTTCATGATGTCCCTCATCTGTTAGTCCATCAATCTTTTTATCATCAAACACAACATGCATAGATTCCATGACAATGTTGGTTCTTAGATTGTAGACCCTATAAGATTTTCCAGCAAAATAGCCAACAAATATTCCTTCATCAGCCTTTGCATCAAACTTCCCTTTGTGATCAGATTGATTCCTTAAGATGTAACATTTGCAACCAAAGACATGCAGAAAGTTTAAAGTTGGTTTTCTTCTCTTGAATAATTGATAGGGAGTCATGCCTTTTGCTTGATTAATTAGAGAAATGTTCTGAGTGTAACATGCACAGTTAACAGCCTCAGCCCAAAAGTAAGTTGGGAGTTTTGACTCTTCAAGCATTGTCCTTGCAGCTTCAATTAGTGATCTGTTCTTCCTTTCCACCACACCATTTTGTTGTGGAGTCCTTGGAGCTGAGAACTCATGCATGATCCCATTCTCTTCACAGAACAACTTCATGGTTGAATTCTTGAACTCAGTTCCATTGTCACTCCTAATATCCCTTACTTTGAAATCAGGATGATTGTTGACTTGCTTGATATGATTGATAATGATTTCACTAGCTTCATCCTTTGATCCAAGAAAATAAACCCATGAAAACTTTGAGAAATCATCTACAATCACTAGTCAATATCTTTTCCTTGAAATTGACAATACATTGACTGGTCCAAAAAGATCCATGTGTAGCAGTTGTAATGGTTCATCAATTGCAGATTCAATCTTCTTACTGAATGATACTTTCCTTTGCTTTCCTTTCTGACAAGCATCACACTGTCCATCCCTTGTGAATTCCACTAGAGGCATTCCTCTAACTAAGTCCTTTTTTACTAGATCATTCATTGTCTTGAAATTCAAATGGGACAGCTTCTTGTGCCATAGCCAACTTTCAACTGCACTTGCTTTGCTGAAAAGACAAGTAATGGATTCTGCATCTGTAGAGTTGAAGTCAGCTAGGTACACATTTCCTTTTCTAACTCCAGTTAGAACCACTTTATTGTCCTTCTTACTTGTAACAATACAAGCTTCAGAATTGAAGGAAACAGTATTCCCTCTGTCACATAGTTGACTGATGCTCAATAAATTGTGTTTGAGACCATCAAGCAATGCAACTTCATCAATGATGACATTTCCTTTTGAAATCAAGCCATATCCCATAGTGAATCCTTTGCTGTCATCTCCAAAGGTTATGATAGGGCCAGCTCTCTCTTTAAACTCTATGAGCAGGGTGAAATCTCCTGTCATGTGTCTTGAACAGCCACTGTCCAAGTACCATATATTCCTTCTTTGTCCCTGCACACAACAAAATCAATCAAGTTGATTTTGGTACCCAAGTTTCCTTGGGTCCAGCCTTGTTAGTCTTTTTCCTAGACTTCATTCCTCCTGCATCTTTTGACTTAGGTAGCTTTGGGTCAACCTTGGTCTCAGATATAGTTGATTGAAGTGTAGGGTTAGTCACAGAATCATTTAGCACACTTGATTGAATTTGATAAGGCATAGATTGTGGAAACAAATTATTCCACATGGGCATATTGTATGGTATGTGAGGCATACTAAATGCAGTAAAATAAGGATTATTAATATATGGCATGTTTGCAAAATGTGCATGGGGATTCTGGTGAGACATAACAGGCATAGCATGCAGAGGTGACATAGACATGTTAGGCATGGAGGGATTTGAAGGCATGGGAGTATTTTTAACAGATTTGCAATTATTAGATAGGTGATTAACACTTTTACAATGCACACAGCTTTTTCTAGGAGCATGCCTATCAGGAGTGTAATTGTTATGTTTATTAATCCCTACCTTCCCATTTCTTTTAGATTTCCTTTTAGTTTCCTTCTTATCCTCAACCAACTTAAGCTTATTTTTCAGCTGATCTAAAGTCATGTGTCCTATATTCACCTTACTGTCATCTTTGGATGTGCTAGCTCCTTCTTTGACAAAGTTCTTGAGAGTTGAATCATTCTTCTTATTGAAGTTTTTATTTTTAAAATTACTTGCCTATTTTAATTGATGAGCCTTCAACGGATGCTCTTTTTCTTCCTTCAACGGATAACTTTCATCATCCGTTGATTCCACATCCGCTGACAATCCATCAATTAATTCTAACTTCTTTTTGTTTTTCTTCCAGGCATCCTCACAGAATGATTCAATTCCCTGAACCTTGGCAATTTGAACACTAACATCCCTAGATGTTTTCCAGGCCTTGATTACCTCTTGCTCACTTTTTAACTGTTTAGAAAGAATTTCTACTTTCTTAACAGCTTCTGCTAGTTCACTCTCAACAGTCAAGCATTTAAGTTTAATCTTTTCAAGCTCAATTACCTGATCCTCTAACACAGCATTCCTATCACTTAAAAACACATTATTCTCCTTGATCCTAGTGTTTTCTTTAGCTAGTGATTTAAGGGAAACATGCAAATGATATAATTCATTGGACATATCATTTATTGCTTCATTGCATTCATTTTTAGAAAACTGAGAGAGATCAGTAGTAATTACCTGGTTGCTTGATGAACTAGTTTTATTTTCATCAGAATTAGCCATCAGGGCTAAGTTGACATATTCCATATCATCATCTTCATTGACTCCATCTGCTGCCCAATCATCTTGAGTGAGAAAAGCTCTTTCCTTTTGTTTGAGCAAATCAAAATACTTCTTTTTGTAGTCAACTTGCTCAAATTTCTTTTTATCAGAGATTGGCTTCCTACACTCACTTGCAAAGTGTCCACTAATGCCACAGTTATAACATTTGAACTTAGATTTGTCCACCATGTTTTTGTTTGGCTTAGTGAATTTTGTATTTTTCCTGAACTTCATTTTTGCAAACCTCCTAGACAGAAAAGCCAGATGTTCATCAACATCATCAGAGTCATCCTGACTGGAATTGTCTTCATCCTCAGCTACTTGCTCTTTACACTACTAGAAAAAGTAGAATAGACATCGGTTAAAAACTGATGTCTATGAACAAAAAAATCCGATGTCTTCGTGGGTGATGTTAAAGACCCCCCATTTAACATCGGTTTTAAACTGCTGTTAAAGAAGACGTATAACATCAGTTTTTAAAGATGTTAAATTTCTAATTCATATCTAATCTTCACATATTATCATAATATGATATTTTTATCAATTTAAGCATACATGAAATAGGCAAAATATTTTCATTTACCCATTAAACTGATGTTACTAATACCAGTAACAACGGTTTTCAAGATAAACCGATATAAACATAACTTTTGATATCGTTTCTTTATTTTAAACCGATATCTATTGGTGACAAACCGATGTCTATAAAGCTTAATAACATCGGTTTTCTGTTTTAAGATTTTTTTTATTGTAGTATTTAACATCGGTTTTAATCGGTATTACCGATGTCAATGTTCAACTAAAACTGATGTATTATGTTAAAATAACATCATTTTTCATTAATATAAATGGTGCACATTTTAAAAAAATGAATGCCAAAAAACTTGCCAAAAGAAGAAACTATTAAAATCAAACTCCAATGATCATTACCAAATCAAATCGATCAAGTCCTACAACGATGAAAAACCGAAAACTTGTAATTCCCATAGCTATGCCTATAATACAATTCATACATCTATGTAATAAATGACAACTGATTACCCACATATCATTTGCCAACTAAACTACGGAAGCTTCGCCATGGAATATTTCCAAAATATGGGCTCGGTCCACATGGAAACAAGGATGTTCTTGACTGTGATGTGGCACAATCTCTTCTCTCCTTAGGCATCTTGATACATGCAGAAGACTGTCACCAAAGAGAGAAAAACATTGCACTATATATTATGTCAAGCAGAATGAACTTACCATTGCAGCAAAAAATTGTAAACAACTATATTTACCTTGTACATTTTTTTATAAATATATGTTGCAGTTCCATGAGCAAGTAGAACATTGTGACCTACAACATAAGGCTCATTTGCAGAATTTCCATCCTTGCAGTACAAATAGCTAATAATTTAACATCTTCTCGGTGCCTCAAGCACTAAATCATAGCCTTGAATGGAAAAAGTATAGGGCTCATTGAAGGTCATCTGGTGTTTAACCCTGTCACCAAATTCCTGGAAGCATGCCTCAGCAAATGTGACAAAAGTCATCACTGCAAAAGCAATTATCTTCTGATAATCGAAAAACTTCACATACCTTCTTCCCGGGTGAAACTTCTTCATAAAATGAACATTTTCCTCTTCTCTATCTTTTAAAAGATAGCTGCCTTTCCTTTATTATATTTAGCACAAAGATTCACTCAGTAGCCAGTACCAAACACCTACATTGGGTTACTTTTGGTTTATAACAAGAATATGAAGCCAAGGAAGCATACTCGATTTCGTATTTAGAAGCCAGGCGTGTATATTTGTCTGCATTTACTTTCGCAATCACAATGGAATCCTTCGATTCAAAAGGGAAGAAGCAGCTTTATCCAACTGCAGGCAACAATTACAATTGTCAGTATCATGCTCATCATGGAACTGAGAATAGTTCCTAGTATTTACGCCATAATGTTACCAAGCAATCCATAAAGTACATAGGAGCTCAAGTACTTCTCAATTTTAGGCCTAGATCAGAGTAACTTTTGAGCTTTTACAGATCCTTATTGTCTTTTTCCATTTTCCTCTTTCTGGTAAATTTTATGACTGTGAATTACAGTCAATAATCAGGCTGTGAATTACATTAGAGTATCCAAGAATATGTTATGATCCAAACCAACTCCAGACTCAACAATTATTAATAATTATGAAATTGATATCAGATTGTCTGTAAATAAAAAGCATACCTGCCCAGCAATAGCAAGATCATCCATAACCAACTGGTTAGCCCAATTAGTGGCAACCATCAAACTCATCACATCCACAAAGCTAACCTGCTTACTACTAAGTTCATTCTCCAGATCACCAGCATCAGACACATCAATTGCCCAATAAACACTAATAAAGTTATGTTAGCTCAGTTTACTAAACATACATGGGAACTGGTAAAGAAGGCAGATCTACCATTGATTCATCTGAGTATCCAACACAAGATTATGTGATACCAAGATGCGAATGTGCCATTTTTTCTTTTGGCATATCAAACCTTCTGCCCCATGTATTATTAGTAAAGTTGTAAATGTCGACATGATAATGCACCAAAATCATTATAAAAAATGATATAACACAATATTGAGTACCAAAAAGTTAGCAAACACAAAAGCATGAGTCCAAGAATTTACAAGATCGATGGTGCTATATCAAGTAAACACAAAAAAAGATCATTAATCTATAAAGCAGCTCCGTCGAGACAGGGGACATGTGTACTAACCGTCTATTTTCCAATTAATTAGAAGGGCAGACCAATCAACACAAGTATTTGATAACACTCTTTCCTGGTTCTATTTTTCGGCTTTTCGAAAACCACAACTTTACTAACTAATCATAAATATACATAAAAACTAGCGGGGATAACAAACATAAATAGTATGTGTAAACAAATACATAGAAGTCTTTTGTAATAAAGAAGTTGCTACAAACATTATAAGAAACATTATTTTTAGGATTAACAAGATTAGGGAAGAGCTGAGGAGAAGTGTGCCAGTTAGATATGTAAGAATTAGAAGAAGCCCAAAAGAGATCTTTACAGACCCTTGCAAACCCAGCTTCTGGTATTCCAAGATGTTCACTATCAATGTCCATGAGTTTCATCTCATCTTGTGACTTGTAGCACCATAATAAGATTAGCGAGAAGCACAACCCATTAATATATATTTTTTATAATGTATCACCTACATAAATAATTTAAACAATTACTCATCTAAATAAAACTTTAACATACTCAATTCAAACAATTACTCAGTTATTAACAAATTAGGGTTTAAAAATTTACCCAATAAAAGCTTTGACCTCCACCGCAAAGAGAGCACAAAGAGAGCACAGAGAGAGCAGTCGAGGAAAGAAAGAGCGATACTTTTACTTCAGTTGAGCGAGAGGGATGGAGTTGTTCTTCAGTCGAGTAGATCTTCAGTCGGGCAGAGAGAGACGAGAGTTTTTGATTTATTTGATTTTATGTTTATGTTTTTAGAGATGAGAGTATGTATATGTGTTTTTAATTTTTAATTTTAAGTGAAAAGTTGAAAAGAGGGGGAGGGAGATAAGGATTGAAATTTTTTCAAGGCAAAAACGGGGGAATTTTAAAGAGGGAATCAATTATTTGGCTAAGGGGAAATGGGGGAGGCGTGCTGGATTAAAATTTTAAAACAGACATATAACATCAGTTGGTATAAATAATCGATGTTTATATAACACAAAGACACCGCTTGATTAAAACCGATGTAAAAAATACTTTTTATATTGGTGCCAACAGCAACCGATGTCTAAGAGGCGATGTCTATTCTACTTTTTCTAGTAGTGTTACCCTTGCTTGATTCTGATTTGCTTGTGCCAATTTTGAGACTTGGCATTGTCTTCTCCTCATTCCTGGCTTCACTCTTCTCACTGTCAGCTACAAGTGCAATTGTTCCTCCTTTTCTCTTTCCCTTTTCCAACAGCTCATCCTGCTCCATTTCAAGTTCATAAGTCTTCAAAATTCCATATAATCTTTCAAGTGTGAAGTTCTTATAGTCTTGAGAATTTCTTAGAGAGACAGTCATGGGCTTCCATTCCTTTGGTAGAGCCTAAGAAATTTTAAGTTGGAATCCTTGACTTGATACACTCTACCATACAGCTTCAATCCATTTAACAGTTTCTGAAATCTGTTGAACGTATCATTTAATGATTCACCTTCTTCAAAGTGAAAATATTCATACTGTTGAATAAGAAGCTGCATCTTGTTCTCTCTGACCTGCTCAGTACCTTCACAGATGATTTGTACAGTATCCCAAACTTCCTTTGCAGTTTGGCTATTGATGACATTGTCAAACATGTCTTGATCTAATCCATTAAACAAAATGTTCATGGCTTTCTTGTCCTTGCGGATTTCTTCCATGTCTTCAATAGTCCATTCTGCTTTTGACTTGGAAATGGACTGTCCAACAGCAACTGTTGCAGTAGCAGTTGTGGCCACTTTGTGAGGGATGTGAGGACCATTTTCAATACAGTTGATGTAGCTTTCATCTTGAGAAAGAAGATGTAAATGCATCTTCACTTTCCAGTGATGATAATTATCTTTTTCCAGGACTGGAATCTTATACCAATATCCTTCCTACTCATGATGGTGGCAGGAGGATTCTTCTGTGCACTCATGATGTTAGCAGAATAGATCTTTAAACTCTTTGTATGTTAAGAGCTTGCTCTGATACCAATTGTTATTCCCAGTGGACTAACAATGAGATTTACAGAAGGGGGTTGAATGTAAATCTCAAAACTTTTTCAAGTTTTGAGCAGTTTCTAAGGCTAAGTGTTTATGAGAACAAGTGTGTGTGAATTGCTTGAAGCCAATGCAGACATATATATATTCAAACACAAATGTAAAGAACACAAAGATCTTAAAAACTTTTCTGGTGGATTTGTTGTTCCACCAGAGATGTGTTATTTCAGAAAATCTGTGATTCAAAGAATTAAATCACAGCTGCTTCCTAGTACAAACTAGATGATTTTCTCTCTGGATATTTCTAAACAGCTCAGGAAAATTCATGTCTAATTACTAGCTGCTACTTGGTTTATATATCACCAAGTTTAAAGTGAAGACAAAACTGTAAAATACAATTAAAAAGATTCTTCACATGTTTCTTCTTCATTTCTCTATCAAATGCAATTTGGGCTTGGCTGTAGATCTTTGAATACTTCCTTGTTTGCATCAGAATGGAAATGCTGCATTTTCTTGATTCCTCCTAGAGGCTTCCACATTCCAGTTTGTCTATGTCAGCCCATGTGCCTCTGTCAGCTTGTGAATTGTCACTATCAACTGCTAATGAACTAAGCATCCGTTGAAGCTTTCATCCGTTGATGCCTTATTCGTTGAGGCTTTATCCGTTGAAGCTTTATCCGTTGATGCATTATCAGTTGAAGTCTTTATCCGTTGAAGCACTTATCCGTTGATGGATATTATCCGTTGAAGCATTAGAGACATCCGTTGAAGCTTTGTTTCTTATCCGTTGAAGGTCTTCAATATCAGTTGATACTTCTTCACTTATACAAAATTACAAGGCATGAAATATTTACAATTAGCCCTCCTATTTGCATATCCACTAGTAGTCAACATGACTGATACTTTCCTACAACATCTAAGAATTACAGCTTGAATCCAGAGAATGAAATGTGCTACAATACTAAACTTATTGCTGAGTAAAGCTACTCCTTCAACGGATAGCCAAGATGGTCTTATCCGTTGAGGCTACAATCACTAGATTTCTACTTAAGTGTTTTGTTTAACTTATCATCAAACTAATACACATATTCCTAACAATTAATTTGAAAAATAATTTATTAAATCTATAAATCCTTTATAAAATCATATAACAACATATAAATTAATAGAAAAATATCAAAATAATCTATACTTTATTTTAGACATATAAAATTAAAATTCTCAAATTTTATCACATATAAACATCAAACACAGATACCAATTAATAGATAATTCACCAAAAATTCATATAATAATCACATAATATTTATTTATTGACAAAAATAATTACACGTTATATCCCGGATATTACAGTTTTTACTTGATCTATTATTCCTCTCTTCATTCTACATCCTTACTTTACATTTTCCATAAATTTTCGATGGTGGTCCAAGATCCATGTATCCTTTCCAAAAATCTGAAAAAAATATTTAAAAAGGTTATCCGCAGTTTTAATCAATTTCTTTATATAAAGTGCATAGGTGAATTAATTGGAATAACATATACCGAAATCCTCATCTATATATTCATCGTTACAATCTTATAAATGACCCTGGGGTTCACTTGTATCAAGTTCATCATCTGCAAACACATTCATGATTGAAAATTATTATGATTCATCTTTCATGGATGTTTCTCACATGATCCTTTAATTATTAATATATGTATGCTCATATTCTGGCATATCTTCCAGTGGTACATCACTTGCATCATTGAAAGCATCCATCAAATTTCTAGTGCTTGAAGAGTTTCCTTCTGAATTTTATACTCAGTTAATGGAAAATTGCCAAAACAACAATAAAAATGCTATAAGAAATGCCTTTGAAAATATAAAAATAATCGGACAAAAGTAACATTCATTATGGGGAAACCAGTATGCACAAAATTTTCAAAATTATTAATAGTAATCTAAACATAATGAGAGGTAAAAAAATTAAATATATTTTGTAGTAATATTAAAACGACCTGGTAGTGGAACACCAAGATCCTCAGGCTCTAGAATTATAACTGATAGTGTATTTCGTCGTTCTCTTTTCTTAGTCATGGTAGAGTTTTCTGTAATGCGAGTATCAATCTGCACCAGGGGCGGACGCAAGGTAAGGCCATGGGTGGCCATCCCCCCCCCCCCCATTCTTGCAGGAGCTTTATATTAGTAGTATGTATTTTGTATATTAATGGGTTGTGCAACAAAAAGACCCCTCCCACTTAATACTAAGTAGATCATAAATCTAGAAAAGTATCTCAACTTTGGCCCATACAAAGCCCAATAAGCAAGTCAGATACATCAAAACACTTCCACTTTATCGGCTCTGTATACTAAAATTGAACTCTCTTGTGTCTGCTTCTAGTTTCCACAAACCAAAATTCACGTTCACTGGCTTTTTAAGAATTAAATCAAGTCTCCTCTCCATTTGAGTTCAAAGGACTATCCATTTTAAGTTAAAAATCAATGTAGATTTGATTATGGATAATTGTGATGACTTGAAAGAGCGAAGATCTCCATTTTATAAAAATATTTCGGCCCCCCTCATGTTTCGGGTCTGTGTCCGCCTCTGATCTGTGCCTTTTTATCTTTAGTGCGTAACTTTGACGGGGATCGTAAATTCTTGTCTGCGCATATAATAAAAAGGTTTCAATATGTGAAATCATTAAAGGAGCATTTTTGCATAAAATTTTTGATGGAAACTTATAACAATGTCCAGACTCTTTCATATTTAATTTTGGATTGTTGCTTGGTATTATCCTAGATGCAGGGAGCTCAAACATACTATGTTTCTTAGCCAATGCTGGCCTATTCTGTAATATTCGAGCAATAGGACTTTGCTGTAAAACTTGAGAAACATGGATTGAAAAAGTTAGATGTACTACTACTAACTATACAAAAGTTATAAAGTTATTGAACAGTAATAGTTATACCTGAAGACGCTGATTGTTTAGGAGTATATGGATTAGCTGAGAAGCTTATGTGCATCAATCCAGATTGAGGTGTTAGATCAAATAAATTAAGCCTTAGTTGTGATGGTGTAAGAACAATTGGAGGATTAGTTGGACGATGGACAAAACATAACAAAAAATTACGTCAAACATGCGTGGACATCAAAGATATTTGTGGGCAAACAAAATATACATCAATGGAATACTATATATACCGCTTTTACTTGATACTGAGACATTGGGGTCCGCATTCTCAGAAAATGAACATTGATGCAACAATTCGTCCCGAAATTTAAATTTTTCAGAAAACTCTACAATTTTATCCTTGAACCTGAAAAGATGTTCCATATATTTTGTTAGTTTGATGATAAGTTAGTGACCTATCAATAATTCAAGTTAGTTGCATTCCTACACAATAATATGGCAGACCTTTAAGCGCGGAAGAAGGAGACAATGGTCCAGGAGAGAAGCGCTTCCGACCTACAAATGCGGGGAAGATCATTTTCTGTAACAAAATTTAAACAACATATCGTCCAACCAACCTGATGACGATGGATGGTTCACATGACTATCCTTTCGAGAAGATAGTAATTGAGTTGTTCCAAATTGATAGCTCAAACTTGACAAAGAGAGTTTATGTTGTGACTGTGAATTCTTATGGGCATGCAAGAAACGTTCATCCAAGCCTACAAAAATTTAGTTAATAATGCTGAAAATTTAGTTAATAGTGATACAAAAAACAATCCTCAAACCTTTCAATGCTGATGACTGAGACAACTGGCCAAGAGGATTTCGTTTGTGCCCTACAAACATAGAACATGAACTTAGATAATTTAAGATTACTATGGTAAACATATCTCTGTAACACATACCTAAACCAGAAGATCCTTGAACATTGTGATTGTGGTTTTGAGGAACTGTAGAATTTATAGAAGAGTTCTCTTTACCAATAGAAAATGTAAACAATTGACTTGTTTTTTCTCCAACCTACAACACATCGTCCCGTAAACCATGTGAAAACATTAAAATTCGAATATGACTTGGTCATTGAAGAGACTCTTACCTTTTTGTGAAGTAGAATGAGATAATGGACCATTATTACGTTGTTTCTATGCAGATGGATTACCATCTGCAGTCATGGCAAGATACTACTGTGTTTTTACAATCCAAATAACGCAAATATTGTAACTTATGCTATGTTTACAATCGATAGAAGCAGAAGTACATTTAAATTTGAATTTTACTTACATAGAGGAGT
Source organism: Apium graveolens (assembly GCF_009905375.1). NCBI lineage: Eukaryota > Viridiplantae > Streptophyta > Magnoliopsida > Apiales > Apiaceae > Apium > Apium graveolens. Next base: position 6,501,699 of record NC_133652.1, read on the forward strand.
AATGATAGGCTTGATCTTGCTACAATCACGTTAAGTTTGTTGTACAATATTTGATCTGATATAATCTAATAGACATAGGTTTCACCCCTGAAACCGGATTATCCAACTTGATAACAATCTATAGCTGTAAAAATTAGTAATCTTGGAACAACGGGTTAACCCATATATAGTTGGAGGATCCATATTTGAACGTACATTTACCAAAAAGGACATAAGAGTAGTAAGTAGTATAATTTTAATTGGAAGGGAAGGTATTTAGCGTAATTTGAAAAATTCTTTGCTAGCAAAGTTTAGGAATATATTGATTAAACCAAAATAAATTTGAATATAATTAGTTAGATTTGTTCGGTATACCAAAATAAAGATAATTTGTTTACTATTGATGAGAGCTAAAATTTATCTTTTAATTAAAACATAATTATTTTTTATAGACACACCTGTGAATTTCAACAAAACTAAAATTTTCATTCAGTGATATTGTTTTAAAAACTAAAATTTCTTTTATACATATGCATATTTAAAATAATTATCAAATCATATTATCAAAAATTTCTAATAAATAAATTTCAGAGTTTAAAATTTCCACTTCAAATTAAATTCAAAAATTGTATAATATTAAAAATAATTCATGCATCGTTTTAGGCTAGTATGTGTGTATATATATATGTGTGTGGGGATTTTTTCCAATATTTTTCAAATTTTGAATTTTGATTATGTTTCGGATTTTAGATCTATAAATATTAAATCTAATTCAAATCTAATTTTTTTTTCTAAAGGATAAATTTATATTTACATTCAAATACAAATGTAAATAGAAAATTTGCAGTTTTAAATTGAGTGTATATGGTATTGTGATCGCAGTATAAAGGATCCTAGGATATGATCAGGTGCGTTGGTAGATTATACAAGAGAAAAACCCTGGTTTTTCCAATCAAACGCAGCCAGCCATGGAGTTAACGGTACTCGTCCAAAGTTCCGATGGACAGGTTTTTGAGGTAGAGAAAAAGCCAATTCTCATGTCCGTGTCGATCGCGAAAGAGCTTCTATCAAGGCCAAAGAGCGATCACAATTCCCCCATTGTGCTTCATCAAATCGATGGCAAGACCTTGAATAAGGTTATTGAATACTGCAAACATCATTGTGTACCCTATTCTACCCTCGAAGACGAGGCTGTCATCGATTCTCTCAACGCTTTTGATGCTCAGTTTGTTGATGTTGATCCGACCACTTTCTGTACTCTCGTTCGAGTTTGTTTCCTCTCCCTCTCCGCTCATATATATATATATATATAATACTATATATATATATGATACTGTTTAGTTTATTCTCATGACTATCTTAGGCCTCTGTCAGTCTAACCAATATGATCTCTTACCCGGATTTGATTGTTTAGTACAATTCATCACACACATATATATGTAATACACATATTGTTTGCAATTTTTATGTAAATATTTTTTTATGTTGCATATATTAAGTGTCTGTTCTTGAATATGAATAAGTGACTGATAAGTTATAATGATAAGTGATAAGTTGATAAATGCTTATAAGTTATACAAGTGTTTAGATAATTTAACTTATAATTCATAATTTTTTTTATTTAAATGAACTAAAATAATAATTTTTAAATATAATTATCTTAATTCTTATATTTTAAATGAGATTAACATTAAAAAATATATTTTTTAAAACTAAAATTGATAAAAAAATGAAAAATCAAAAATAAGTTGAGAAAAAGTATGTCGTTACTCACATTCAACTTATTAGCTTAGAAATTGTAAATTCAACTTATAAGTTGGGTTGTCAAACACTCGTCTGTTGCGGGCTTATAAGTCAATAAGTTGGCTTATAAGATTTGCCAAACAGTCCCTAAGTCATAAAGCTTGCATACTTCACTAAATTTGCTTAATTATATATGATGACTAAAATTTTTAATTACTACAATGCTTATATACGCCTGGTAGCTAAAGCTCGAAATCTATGATAATTTTAGTGTTTGATAATTACGATGGAGATATGGAAGAGCTTTGATAATTTTGTTCAATTTCAACCCACACTATTAGACCAGAGATATGTGACGGTTAATTTGGAAATTATATTCCAGATTGTCCTGTATTCTCTTTATCAAAGAATGTCGTGCTACTATACTTAATAAGATGATGAATTCTTGATTTCTATATGATTTCTTCATTTGGTTTTAAATGTTGGATTACAAATTTTAAACATCTTTCTGTAAATTAATCAAGATGTATCCTAAATTGCCACTGAAACAAGCTGCAGGTGATCCTAAATTGTTGTTCAACAAGCTTTAATGACGATGTAATGATACTTGTTTGTCACTTTTTTTTTAATTTTCTGAGGTTAAATTATTTATTGTAAGCAATGACCATGACATAACATTATGTGTAATATGGTGTGTTTTTTAGATTTTCCCCTTGTGTAGCCATTTGTTAGTGCAGATTTTTATTTATTTTTTTTATCTTTTGTGATTGTAGGCTGCTCGTGACCTCAAAATTGATAAATTGCAGGATCTGATATGTCGAACATTGTTAAAGAAGATCAAGGGGAAAAATCATTAGGAGATCGAGGAGATTTTTGCGAAAAACTGGAGATAAAATGTTTAGGGAATACAATTGTATTTTGGACATCATTTATCTTTTTAGCTAACATTCGTGACTATGTTTGTTGGATTCGTTTGAATGCTCTTATTTTTGGTGTTTGAGCTTTGGATTCGTTGATTGCGTGACTCCATTTCTTGTCTGGAAAACTATCGATTGCTTATTGTTTCATAGTTCAGTCATTATAATAATTTTCTAATTAGGATAATATTCTACATATTAGTGTCTCTAGCTATCTGTTATATGAGGCTTAAATATATATAATAAAAGACAATCACTTGAAACTCTTTTCATCTTGACAATCACTTGAAACTCTCTCTAGCGAGTCATCAGCTGTAGCATTGACAGGAGACTGATAAATCATCCTATTGGGCTTCTACATTATTATCCCTCAATGTACGAAGTACCTTGATATCTCTTACAATTTTCCCCCTCTGAAGTCTGCTTAGATCTGAATCTGCTAAAGATTGCATATTTTGCTTGTTGTTTCCTTGTGTACGTAGTTTATGACTTACTGTGTAACAACATTTCTGACTTCTTTTTGTTTGCTGGAGGACTCGTATACCTTGAATTTCCACCTTTGGTTCTTCGGCTTGGCAATGGATCAACACGCAGACATACAAGGGGCAACTTCGATGCCTTTGAAAAGGAACGACTGCGCATTAGGATTGCTTCCCAAATGTTTTTTCTCTCCATTCTTGTCAGTAAGCTTCAAAGGCATTTCAGTCTGACCATTTTTTGAAAGTACTTTCTCCTATTGTAGTCACTATAAAAATAAGTACTTCCAAACTCTATAATACATTCCAAGATGATATGATCATAAATTTGCCTATCTCAGGAGCATTTTATGAAGCAAAGGGCCTCCACATAGAAGCTTTAAAAGCCTTTGCAACTGCTTTAGATGTTGATCCTCCACATGTCTAAAGTTTGGTCTTAATGGCTGTGGTTCTTAGACGGTTCGGTGAACAATCTGTGCCAATTGTTGAAAGCTTGTTGACAGAAGCACTCCTTGGTAGAATAAACTATATATTCTGCATGGTATAATCTTGGTCTATTTACAAAGACAAGGGTGCATCATTGCATTAGAAGCTGCTGAGTGTTTCGAAGCTGTTATAACTACTGGGGAAATTGAATTAGTCGAGCCATTCCAATGACTTGAATTGTATATAAGTTTTCAGAGTTTATAAATTTTGTTTGAACAAGCATAAATAAGTTGTAAAACTACAATCACATTGTTCCAGTTCAAAGGGAAAAGATTAAGTACATGTAGCGAAGCTGTAGTTATGTATCTGGATTCAGTAGATGATGAGAGAATATCTTTTTTTTTTTTTTTTTTTGAAAGCATGAGAGAATATCTTTTGTTTGCGAAAATGAAAATCATATATTCAGTAGCAATTTGGAGTATCTTCGTCCCAAATATTTACTACTATTTCGCTAAAATGAAATCATATATACAGTATTAATATCCGATTATCTTTGTTCCACATATTTACTACTACAAATGCATCAACTAATGTTACTTATTTTCATCTAAGAACATTATCCGTGTGATTTAGTCACTAATACACCTTACGTCATCTGAGTCTAATATCCAAATTAGTCAGAAATCTAGATTGATTATGAAATAAAATGATAGAGATTAATGCGTCCCCGGAAAGTTTAACATACACTACTAGAAATTTGTCGATAGACATCGCTTATTAGCCGATGTCTATTTAAAATCCAAGCGATGTCTTTGCATGCGATGAGAAAGGTAGGTGCATTACACATCGCTTATTAGCCGACGTCTATACACAGTTTAGACATCGTTTTTCTTAACAATGTGATGTATTTTTCTTCAATGTATACCTTCACTATGGTTTCAGTTATTCATTCATATGTCATGTATATCATTTTAAACTTATCACATATAAAGCAATATGATACATTAACATCGAAAAACTTGTTAAACTGATGTGTAACTTAACATATTACATCAGTCTTTTATCAGAAGCGATGTCGTACCTTTCTTTTTTTAATGGAACCGATGTTTTTGTGTGTGTTTAACATCAGTTCTTTCAAAATGTGATATCTATTATCACTACAAGAAAATAGGGTTAATTACAACTGATGCAATTTCGACCGCGTCTAAATTCGACCGCAGGCGGTCGACACGGTTTGGCACGGCTAAATTCGACTGGCCCCGGTCGAAATCTAATAGTCGAATTTAATTGGTCGAATTTACAAATAAATTCAACTTCAACCTGTTGAAATAAAAACAGTCGAATTTAAATCGGTCGTATTTAGAGTAAAATTCGACCGAAAAAAATTCGGTCAAATTTACAAATGGTGGGAAAAAAAGCGGGAAGTTTCCCGCCAAATTATTTTTTTCCATTTACTAAATTCGACCGCAGACAATCGAAATTTATTTTTATATTTTAGCGGGAAATTTCCTTCCAAATTTAGTTTACAGCGGGAAACTTTATTAAACTGAATTCGGTTGAATTTAGTGAAATACTATATTCGACCGCTAGCAGTCGTATATCAAATTCAACTTTAACTAGTGGAAATAAAACGGTCGAATTTAAATCGGTCGTATTTAAAGTTAAATTCAACCGAAAAAATATTGGGTCGAATTTATGACTAAAGGAAAAAAAGAAAGAATTTTCTCACCAAATAAAATTTAATGTAATTTACTAAATTCGACTGCAGGCAATCGAAATATGTTTTTAATTTGGCGGGAAATTTCCCTCATTTCCCCCCGAAATTTTATACAAGGCGGGAAACTTTGTTTGACAGAATTCGGTTAAATTTACTAAAATGCTAAATTCGACTGAAAGCGGTAAAAAAAGAAAGTCGGCTGAAAAAGGTGGAAACTTAAATTCGACCGATTTACATCGTTTTTAGCCTTGTCATAAATTCAACTGTATTCCATTGAATTTAGGAGTTCATTTTAGAAACCCTACTACCTCTTTCCATCCAGTAGCCGTATTTCTCATCTTTCCCACCCCCAATTTCATCATTTTCTCTCCTTTTTCATCAAATTCATTCATGTGATCATCATTCTTTTTCAAGTAAGTTTAATTTTAAAGCTTTCATATATTTTTATGTTCATTAAATTCTATATGTGATTATTATTAATGTCTTAATTTCTTCAATTATTTATGTGTTTATGTAATGATTTGAGTAACTTGAATTTGTTGCTAAAATTAACTTGGTTGTTGTATATTAGGCTTAGAATATTTGGATAATTAGTAAAATAAGTTTATAATTTTGAGTTGTTAGTTGTTGTTTACTTTTTTATGTCTAGCAATGCATTCACCTAATATCAATGTGTGGTTATTTATAGATGGAATCCGATCGTAGTTGGATAGGTCGTAGTCGATTTAATGAAGCAAAATACATAACGGAAGAATATAAAGTTGGTGTGGATAATTTCATTAAATTTGCTATTGAGCATCTTGAAGAAGAAGATAATGGCCTTATAAGATGTCCGTGCAAAGATTGTCGTAATATATACTACAAGCAACCTAGTACCGTGAAAATACATTTATATCGACATGGTATCATGCAATGGTATATTAGATGGGATTGTCACGGGGAGAAAGAAATGTCATGGAACGAGGCCGGAACAAGTTATATTAACACGGGCTGCAAAGATGATGATATGCATGATGCACATGATGATGCCTTCGAAGATTGTGAGGATTTTGAGGAAGAACCGAATGAAATAGCAAAACAATTTTACAAGATGGTGAATACTGCATCAGAACCAATTTATCCGAACAATGCCAATCTTACAACGCTGGAGTTTGTAATGAAGCTGCTTCATTGGAAAAACAAGCATAATTGTAGTAACAATGGTTTTGATGACTTGCTTCGCCTCATTGGATCAGTACTGCCTGATGATCATAAATTGCCTGAGAATTACTACACCGTGCGAAAGATGATTAAAGGATTGAATATGGAGTATGAAAAGATTGATGCTTGTGAGAATGATTGTATGTTATTTTACAAGGAACATAGCAAAAAGACAAAGTGTGATATATGCAAAGAAGACCGATACAAAGTGCAAAAAGATCCTAAAAAACAAAAGATCCCTCGAAAAATCTTGCGTTACTTTCCTATTACCATGAGATTGCAGCGTTTATTCATGGCGGAGAAGACTGCAAAATGTATGAGATGGTACCATGATAGAATTGCAGTTGAAGGTGAATTAAGTCACCCGGCAGATGGAGATGAATAGAAACAATTTGATCGAAGATTTCAAAGATTTTTAAAAGAGATTCGGAATGTCAGACTCGGGCTCTCTACTGATGGATTTGACCCCTTTCGCGATAAGCACGCTAGGGAGTATACAGTATGGCCTGTGGTGGTTATTGTGTACAACCTTCCCCCATCCATGTGTACTAAGGCTCCATACATATTTATGCCTCTTCTCATTCCTGGACCGACGGATCCAACAAAAGACTTACATGTTTATCTCAGGCCATTAATTGATGAATTAAAATTGTTGTGGCATACTGGAGTGGAAACATATGACATGTTCTCACATACAAATTTTATGATGAAGGCGGCACTTTTGTGGACAATTAGTGACTTTCCTGCACTTGCCATGCTTAGCGGGTGGTCCACTAAAGGTAAGTTGGCATGTCCAGTTTGCATGGGAGAGGTCAAAGGTAAGCAACTCAAACATGGTGGTAAAACAACATTTTATGGAACTGCTCGGTATTTTTTGGAGCCAGATGATCCTCTCAGAAGGAGTACGAGATTTGGAAGAGTTGAGACACGATCAGTTTGTGCTCGACATTCAGGGTCACGTGCAAAGGTCATGTGTGAGCAAATACAGTTTCCCCCACCGGGAAAGTCATCGAAGAAAAAACCAAAAGATTATGGTGTGACACATAATTGGACTCACAGTTCTCCATTTTTTGAGCTTCCATATTGGGAGACACTCAGCCTTCATCATAGCATTGACATTATGCACACCGAAAAGAATGTATTTGACAATATTTTCTACACAATTCTTGATGATTCGAAGAAGTCTAAAGATAAAACCAAATCAAGAAAGGATTGTCAAGAGTTAGGTGTACACCGTGAGTTGTGGATTCAAGATAATGGTATAAAACCACATGCACCATATGTACTTTCGAGTGAACAAGTTCAAAAGTTGTATAAGTGGATAGTCTCATTGAAACTCCCAGACGGGTATGCCTCAAACATATCTAGGTGTGTGAATTGGAAGAAAAATTGCATTCGTGGGATGAAATCACACGATTGTCACGTCTTCATGCAAAAAATGTTGCCTATCGTTTGTCGTGATCTACTTCCGAAACATGTGTCTGATCCTATCATTGAATTGTGCAACTTCTTTCAAGATTTATGCTCGTCTAGTCTCAAATACACAGATTTAGAGAAAATGGAGAGAGATATAGTGACAATAATGTCTAAGCTTGAAACTGTCTTTACTCCTAGTCTTTTTGATCCCATGGAGCATTTGCCACTGCATTTAGCAACTGAGTGTAAGTTGGGTGGCCCGGCCAATGGGCGTTGGATGTATTTTATTGAAAGATACTTGCACAACTTGAAATTGAAGGTTGGAAATAAAGCTCGAGCGGAGGGTTCAATGGCACAACGCTACATTGAGGAAGAATGTGTACACTTTTGTACGTTATATTTTGATTCCAAGAATGGATTGATGCATAATCAATTACGTCGAAATGAGGCCCCTCAAATGTTTCATAATGCCAATTTGTTAGAAGTTTACACATATCCGACACATCCTAGTCTACGAACTAGAGATAGAATCTTGAGTTGTGATGAATATGAACTCGTGGCATACTATGTTCTTATTAATTCGCCGGAGGTTGGAAAGTACTTGAGGTAAGTTATTTTTAAATAACTTCTTTTTTAAAATTACTTTAGTTCAAAATGTGATGTTTTTATTATTTAACTTGATTATGTAGGGGTTTTCAAAAGTTGGTACAACGACAATACCCACATTTGAATGATGCGGAAAAGGAACAATTTCAAAAAGAACAATTAAAAGATTGGCTCGAAAGAAGGGTATGCATTATAATTTATACACAGACACATACACAAATTTTCCTCATATTATATTTCTCACATATGTTATTAGGTACAAGATGACGAAGAGCTCAACAAGAAATTTATAGACCTAATAAGAGGTCCGTTGTATAAAGTGGAGTCTTATAAAGCATGCAAGTGCAATGGTTACAAATTTGATTGTGTAAATGCTAATGAGCTCACTTCACCAAATTCCGGTGTTGTTGTCATTGGTGAGAAATTTAATTATTTTTCTTAATATCTAACTTGTATTTTTCTTTACCAATTGTTTTCCAATTTAATACATTTTATTTCTAGGGACTTCTTACGAAGAACATTATGGTAACTACTATGGAAGGATAGAAGAAATTTTAAAACTCTTTTATCAAAATGGGCATCAAGTGATCATCTTCAAATGTCATTGGTTTGATCACACGACACATGTGAAAGTCGATAAACACCGGATGACTACCGTAGATGTTAAATCAAAACTAAATGCCGAAGACGTGTTTGTGTTGGCTAGCCAAGCTCATCAAGTATACTATGCACCAAACATTTCTAATGCAAAATCATCATGGTACACGGTTTTAACAACAAAGAGGCGACTAGTTGATGAAAGTGTGTCAATTCAAGAAAAAACCGGGATGAATGATGATGCTTTACAAAATGAAGTGTCAAATGCTTCATCATCGCATGTTGAAAGAGTTATTATTCGTGATCCCTCAAATTTTTTTGTTGACTTGAGAATGTTTGAAAATGACTATTCGGTAGATTACAACAATGAAGAAGAAAGTGAAAGAGATAAAGAAGATGAAGAAGAAGACGAAGACGAAGACAAAAATGAGGATGAAGATGACTTGAGCGATAATGATGATTTAGTGTAATTTATTTTAATTATTTCAATCAAATTTGTGTCAAAGCAATTATTTCTTTATCTAATTTTCTATAAAATTTACATTTAGGCAATTTTTTTTTGCTAGATGGCCAAGTATTTGTTAATTTTATTAGATGAATGATATCTTCTGTTGAATTAGTGCAGAACAGAGGTTTCAACAGCTTCTGGAGAAAAAAATATATTGGTTCATTAAATTTGACCGAATGACAACGAAAAGTTTCACACGGCTAATTTCCACCGATCTCGGTAGAATTGAAATAAAATATATAAACATATTTTACCCCATTTCTCTCACTTTCATCTCTCTCAAGCGGCTGTCAATTAAAATTAGGGTTTAATAAGGGTGAAGGAGGCGGCTATCGACTGATAAAATCAATGGCTGATGAACGCTCAAAGAATGCAATCAAGCTGATAAAAACTTCACAGGTTCATCTCTCTTTCCTTGAAATTAGGGGTTTTTACATTTTTATAATGCGCTCTCTCTTTCACCATTCTCTTGGCTTATTTGGGGGTTATGTAATTAGTGGGGTGTACTGAGAAACAAAACTTAATTGGATACAAATAAAAATAAAGGAGATGAACTATACCTGTGTGTAAACTATGTATGTAACTGCTGTGTGTCGGGAGTTACTGAATTTGTTTGTTGGATGGTTTTTGTTACTGAATTTGGAGGCGGAGGAGCTGAGGTTTCAGTTTAGTACTGTTTAAAGCCCCATCTTATTATGAAACCTAATATTAGTAGTAGTGGGCTGGGATTAAACTTTGTATTAAGCTAATTGTCTCATCTCCTATTATATTTTTGCTATAATCTTCCCTTGGTCCAGCTTAAACCGGGGTCTGCATAATATTTGTTTGCCATTCTTGGTTTTCTGTATTACTACACACTCTTTTTAATCACCCTAATCTTGAATTTTCTTCACTTAGAAATCTTGATGTTAAAGATTTTCCACTTCGTCAACGACAGCTTTCGAGACATGCTTACTAAATGACTGTTGTTAGTGTAATTAGTGATTTCCGTTAGTACTATTGCAGATGTTGATTTCAGTATTAGTATATCAACAGGGCCTATTAAAAGATGTATATCAACATGTCATTTTAGAAGACTAAAGTCTGGCCGACCTATGACCCCCTGTGTACTGCAGATTAATACAAATGGGACCTTGACAATTACTGTTTTGACATACTCTTTTATGTGTTTTTTAGGTGGTCTGGACTGGTCCAAACTCAAGGAAGGGAAAAGGATACAATAATGGTGGGACCAGCGGAAGTGATCCACACAAACCTAGTGACGAAGAAAGTCAGGGGGAAGGGTCTTACGAGGTGGGAGAAGGCAGCCAAACAATTCTGTTTGAGAGGAAAAGGCGCACGTGTTGTGAAGGCGACTACCCGAGAAAACCAACTTGGAATGCAAGACCAACGGTTCAATTACTTCGGAACCTAAAAGGGTAATAAATTTATTTATATTCCTTCAATAAATATTTTGGTTGTTGTTTTGGTAGTTTTTTAGAGGGAGGTTTTCTTTCTGGGGTTTTTTCCTCTATTTAGTTTCTGCATTTCAGTTTTACAGTCCTCTTTTGCTATATAAACATTTAAACAATAATTTATTTCTTTAGAATACAAGTATGAATTCTCCATGTATTTTCTTTTAACAGGAAGTTTTGAAAAAGTCAATATTACAAAAACGCCAAAATGGTAATTAGAAAAGATTTATGAAATTTTCATTTCTAAAATTGTAGCTTGGTTATAGCAGGAGTTTGAACATTGTCCTTGCAGTAAACTTCATAATATAATGACTATTTATGTGGTAGTACTTTTGTGTAGCATATTGCAATTTGTATCCCTGTTTATAGCTCAGAAGTACTTGAATGCTAGATGTAGATACTGTTCATAAATGATCTAAATTGAACTGGGAGGAATTATGTTGAACTATATTATATTAATATCATTGTTATCAAATATTGCTAACAGAAAATGCCTTGAGTTTTTTTAATACTTGTATAGATTGGTTAAAGCATGTGCTAATATCTCAGTTAGGTACTAGCTAAATCTATCTTTGAAACATTAAATACCTCAGTGGTGGGCAGGAAGCTTAGCAGACCACAATATAATTTTCTAATTATTGTCAGTCATGCAATAGTGATTTTCATACTTCAGTCTGTTTTAGCATATAAGACTTTAGTGTGTTGTTTAATGATATAGTAACAGTCAGCTAAATTTCAGACTATTTTGTTAAAACTAAAATCAGACCAGTAACTCAACTAATAGTATGAAAATTGGGAAGTGAATGCCACAATGGAAGGGTGCGGTGTTGATAAACACCTCTATACATTGAGCATTGTTTGTACTAGACAAGGCAATCCAACTTAGTTAGGAATGTACACCTAAGCACACACCTGATGATGCTACAAGTATTATATAGATTGATGTAAATAAAGATTGTTTAGCTACAGATTACATTTATTGGCCCCTCTAGATTAAATAAAAATCTCTGGTTCTGGTTTGTTCTGTGGCTCGGTTTTTCCGAGTTGGGTTCTCCATCGAGATGATAAGACCTGGCATTTTTGCTGACATTAAGAAATTTGCTGACATTTGGATTGACAACCATAAATTGTTTTAAAGTTCTTGTTTTTAATAAGCATTATATCTGTTTAAAGTGCTTGTTTTTAACATCAACTTGCTAAACTTTCATTATATTTTTACAGTTTTATGGGGAATACACCCAAGAAAACATTGGCACGCCTTGCTCGCCTGAAATGGGATGAACATACAATCTCTACAAAGGGAGCTGCACGTAATGCTTGGTACAACAGATGTATCAACTGTTTTAAAGTAAGTATTTTAATTTTATTTTTCTTTCAGCCTTTGTAAACTACTACTTGGGGTTTAGAGTTTTTACTTCTAATTTATTCTCAACAGATGTAATGCTTAATTTCATTCTCCTCGATCAACTTTCTTGTTTCATTCTTGTTTTCTTAACATCCTTTAGAGTTTAGAGTTTAGAGTTTTCTTTCTTTTTCATTTTCTTTCTTTCTTGTTTAGAGTTTACTTTCTTTCTTGTTTTTTTGAACTTACTTTTAGACTTTTATATCTTGTTTCATTTCAAGTAATATATAAATTAGGTAGCTTAAACCAAAGTGTATGATTTTGGTTAAAATCACATATATTGGTTATAAATCATATATTTTATTCACTAATTATCGCTTCGATATTGTAAATCAATCTTTCAATAAAAGTGTGACCCGTTGTGCGGCTAAAAGTGTGTTTTCTGGTTTTATGATTTATTTGTGTTAAGTGTAGATAAGAATTAGTGGACATTAGTGTTGTTTTTAACTGAAATAAAACATTCAGATAAGAGTTTGCAAGTAGCTCCCAGAGTTCTCACGGTTTTTACTCACATGATGCACGGTTTGTGTTTTGTTTTTTTCTCTTTAAGGACTATATAAATTGTAAGTGTACATTTTAGCGTATCACATGTTAATCTCCTAAACGTAGTTTATAATCACACTCATTTGAGTACTTTAAAATCACACTGACTGCTCTAGTACAACTGTGGTGGCTGGTGGGACTAAAAATGCAAGACAACCCTGAGTTAACTTTGTTGAGTCTACTGTCACAATTCATGCAATAAATATAGCCACTACTAATGTTTAACTAGTCTTATATTATCATGTTTCTAGCTACTAATAATTAATATGAGACTGAATGTTTTTTAATTTGAAACACTTTACTAAGCTTTTTTATTTTAAATCTAAGCAATTTATTTTGACAGGAGTACTACATTTATCCGAAGGGGATTCTCGAAGAAGATGGGGACGGAGCTGTGAGAGCACATCTGAATAGGAATTTTAAGTCCTATCTTGGTACTGAGAGGGTCCGACTGCTCAAGAAGTTGAATGTCTTATTTGAATGCGGATATACTGAAGAAGAACTCGACATAAAAGGTGAAGCATTCAAGCCTCATTACTTCTCTCAGCGGGCATGGAATTCGATATGCGCGTATTGGGGCACACCTGAATTTAAAAAATTGTCGGATGCTGGCAAGAATGCCCGAGAAAAGATGGAATTTACCTCTCGTACTGGTGCAAAACCATATGAACAAAGACGACAGGTATTATTCTATCTTGTAAATAGATTAGGTAGTTTTTTTTATCTTTTGCAAGTATGAGTGGATATGTCCTTGATTTTGTATTATAAGTTCTTATTTTGGTTTTAATCTCTCATGTTTTGCTATCTATGCTGATGCCCTCCCAGAACAAGACTAATTACTTAGCATTAATGCAAATATAAAACACATAACGCTTCACTACAACTGTTCTGAAGTAAAGGTGTTTAATTTAATATGTTTTGACTGATTCAGATTTTACTTAAATCTTACAGCCTGGTGAAATTAATAAACAAATTACTAAAATAAAATAAATCACTAATTATCTCCATCTTACTACCTCCTTACCCCATCACTAATTTCATTTTTTTAATTCTTTATTTATTTTTTAAAATTATTATATTTAATTATCTACTTTCTAATAAATAACTATAACTTATAAGTTATAATTTACTAAAAATATTACCAACTTATAATTAAAATATTTATTATATTTATTTTCCATCTGACAGGAAATAGATGAAGTCAGAATTGCTAAAGGTGAGATGCCAATCAGTGATGAGGAATTTATAAATACCGTGTACGACCCTACTGAACCAGCTGTGATAGAGCTACAGGTTTGTATTTTATTTTTAAGTAAACTGATTTATAATTGAATGCTTGTTTTTAGGGTCAATTAATAGAGAAGTGCTTTATTTGTGATTTTCCTTTCATATATTGTAGGGAAAACTGAAAAAGGTGCGAGTTGAATTGGCAGATGAGTTGGAAGCTGCTGATGAAGGGGCATCCCCACGTACACAAAGGGCAATTCAGCGGAAGAATAATCTGATTGTGCTAGCTGGAGCGAGACCCCCGACTAAGGGGAGGGTTAACTTGTTTCCCCAAGATACCTTGGCGGAGTTGATGGGAGCACAAGATGCAATGAAGCTATTAAAAAAAAGAAAAATGAAAGACTCTGACGAATCATTTGACGTTGCTCCCGAAGAAATCTATTCTATGATGCCAACGATCTTAGAAGAAGTGAAACAAATGGTTCGTTCTTTACCCATGGAGGTGATGCGATCTGTTCTGGACGAGAAAGTGAGTAACCTGGCCACTGCTGCTTTTCCAGACCCGAGTCAGCGATCAAAGCACAAAAATTATGTGCGGACAGCAAGTGTTGCGCTAAAAGGAATCTTGAAGGACAATGATAAGATCATTGTACAGGTAACATATTTTGTTTACTTAAATTACTTGATCTAGAAAGCCATATATTTATTTAAGATGAAGTTTTTTTTTTGAAGAATGTTAAGCCAAAAAACCTGTGAAGCAGATTATCATTATTATCTACTGATAATAATTATATGATAATAACAAGTTATAAACTAAATAATCATATGACATGCAAATCTGATCCAGGAATGAAGATCAGTTTTATGGTGTCAAATCTCTGGTTGTCATTATCTTCAATAACAACAATTGGACCAGTCTTAGTCACGGGTCAAATTATTTGTGAAGTTACAGTTTTGATCAGTCTTGGTTGATATTGATTTGAAATGAAGTATTGATTCACTTCTTTTGGTAATATTATGTTGAATTGTAGTATTGAGACTCAAGGTGACAGACACAATTATATTTCAAAATATAACGAATTTATGTTATCGGTTCTAAGGTTCAGTTAAAATGATTAATTAATTGCAATGCATTGTAATATGAAGGCCTACCACGAGGAGTAAGTTTTTTAATTATGTTTGTATGCTCTGTGGCCTAGTTCATGTACAAATATAAACTGACTTTTTATTTTGTTCACGTGCGATTTTGCAGTCTGCTCTATGTTATATATTTATATTAATTGCTAGCATGTTACCAATACTTGCCTTCATGTTTAGTTTATAAACACTTGCATTTTATAATATATGCTTAAAACTTTACAAGTTTCATGCATGCAGGTGACTATATATGTTTTCTGATAAGTATCAGTATATTTATTCAGCTTATTTAGTTGCCTGTATGCTTTGTTTTGTAAGGTAATTATATAGGTTTTATTATATTAACAAAATATTGGTATACTTGTTTATGTACCGATGCAGGAGACCCTGCTAGGGAAGGCATTGGTGGTGCACAACACCTCCAACAATGGAAATAAAGATGCAGTTGGAGGCGACAATGAAGACGGAGTTGGAGGCGAATATGAAGATGAAGATCTTGACGCACACAACTATCCGTTGCTCTAGGTCTTTTTATTTGGTCTGGTGAACACGCTTAGCTTTTTATGGACTGATGGATTTAGAACCTTCAGTTTCCCTTTTGTAAAGCTAGCTCTTTTCTTAAACATTTCCGGGTATGTAACTAATGGTTTATTTGAACTTTCTACTATTATTCGGTACTGGATATAACCCGGATATAACTGTCAGCACTGAAATTTCTAACTCCTTTGTAAAGCTAAGCTAACTAGCTATTTTGTTAAGCGTTTAGGGAATGTAACTTTTGTTAAGCTAACTAGATTTGTTAGCATATATCTTTGTTAGTCTGTGAATTGCGTTTGGGTGTACAGGTATATAAATATGGCCTATCATTAGTGCTGGTCATAAGCACTATTATGTTTTTTTTGGCTCTTAATTCGACTAACGTTGGTTGAGTTTAAATGACATTTGTTGGATAAATACAATCGAATTTAGAAACACCGGTCGAGTTTAATATTCGACCAAAAACAGTCAAAGTTACTTTTTGATTAAAAATAGTTGAATTTATTTTTTTACTCAAAGCGGTTGAATTTCAAAAGTGATCGGTTACGGTTGAATTTAGTATTTTTGGCGGGAATTTCAAATTATAAAAAAAAATTGGCGGTATTTTCAAATTTCAAGCGAAAATTTGAAAAGTTGACGTAAAATTCTGCTGGAATCAAATTTGACCATCTTCGGTCGAATTTTTACAGTCGAATTTAAATGGTTGTAATTTTTCGGTCGTAATCCGACGGTCGAATTTAGTTAAATACGACCGAACTTCTAAATTCGACTCCCTCTATTACAACCGATTCAAAATCGGTCGAATTTAGGTAAATTCGACCGCGCGCGGTCGAATTAAGCTAAATTCGACTGATTTTTTTCGGTCGAATTTAGCCTTGTTTCTTGTAGTGTATATTGTTTTACATCAGTCATTTCTTGTGAGCTGATATATGTGCCTGCTTATGACATCAGTTTATTGAATGAAATGTCTTATTTGACTACATTTTACATCAGTTATTTTGTTCATGAAGTGATGTTTGTTTATTTTTTTTATTCATGAATCCCCTGTTTTAATCAAATGCCCAACACCCAAACAAGAGTCATCCAAAAACATACCAACTGCCATTTTACCATTCCAAAACTAACCAAACCAAAACAAACGCAAAAACAAACATACATTCATTGATTTTGCATAGATTATACCAATTACGTACATATATCCACCACCAACCAAACTTCATAATCCAAACAAATTACATAACTGCAATAGCAAGTACTAGACATCCACCATCGATCATTTACATAGTTCATCCCAAACAGTCACCTTTTTTATAAGAAGGACTCGATATGGCTAAGAGTCTCACATCGAACCTCGTCCAGCTCAGCCTTGGCAACAGTCACCTTTCGATTCTTTTTCGACCACTGAAAAGTGTAACACACAGGAATTAGTAACAATGAATTCTACCACAAATTATATGTACACCAGTTATATCAAGAATGAATTAAGCAAAAAAATATACCTTTTTGACAAATGTCATTTCATTATCCATGGCAATTTGTTTCATATACCACATAACAACATAGCCGCATTCAGTTCCACCGGGCTGTTTGGGGCATCCCTATTTAATCCAAAAAATTCAGACCAATTAATAAGTAAATTAATGCCCCTATCTAACCGAAAAAACTCTGACTAATAAGTAAATTAATGCCCCTGGTTCTTACGGTAACATATCGAATAGTCGGTGCTTTATTTCCCCTTCCGGCCTGAATATTGAACGCAATCACAGCCCTGTCATCTTAGCAGTATCAATAACACAAATTGATTGATATCTCAATAATGAAAATAATCACTAACCACGGAGGAAACTAAAATTGTTAGCATCATAAATTTCCTCTTCATACATAACCACGGAGGAAGATTATAAGTCACTAATACTATTGTCCAACAAGAGTATCTATTGGTTAGACCGTTAGTATGTGGGTTTATACCATCTGCAGACAACGCCAAACGAATATTTCGTGCATCACTACCGAAGGCAGGCCACTTATAGTCGATATTTCTCCAAGAAGGAGAGTCGGCTGGATGCCACATCTTTCCGTCTTCTATTCGCTGCTTTGAGTGCCAGGTCATTAGTTCAGATGTAGAAGGAGATTTAAACATCCGTTTGAATCTCGGTATAATTGGAAAATACCACATTACTTTAGCAGGAACATTAATCCTTATTTTACCATCCTTTCCTAACTTCCAGCGAGATAAACGACACTTAGGACACTTGGAAGCATCAACATTTACCCCCCGATACAGTATGCAATTGTTTGGACATGAGTGATATTTTATGTATTCTAGGCCCAAGTCGGATAAGGTTTTCTTGGCTTCATATGCATTAGGTGGCATCACATTGTCCTTAGGAAGGAGAGAGCCAATGGTAGACAGCAAATCGTTAAAGGCACTATCACTAATTCCGAACCTAGCTTTCCAATTATGCAATTTTAGCATCGACTCCAACTTGGTACATTCACTACCCTCATACAAAGGCTGTTCAGCATCAGCCACAAATCTCCTAAACTGATACGACTCATTACTGTACTCACTCGAATTATATGCAGCATCACAAACATTGACTGTTTCTGATGCAAGGCCAGGGGAAGGTATCGGTGCGCGGGCAGACGTAGGTGCAGGGGCAGGCGTAGATGCAGGGGTCGGAGCATTTCTATTAACTGATGACCTACTTGCAGACCCTTGTGTATGCCAAATCCAATCAAGGTACCCCAGACTAAAACCATTTTCATATAAATGTCCCCTGATAATCTTAACTGCAAATTTTTTGAAGTTAGCACATCTTTTACAGGGGCAGGGGATTCTTTTAGGATCACTAGCATTTTCCTCGGCAAATATCAAAAACTCTTCTACCTCGATTTCATAGTCAAGTGTGTCCCTATCTTTGAAAATCCAAGATTTGTCCATGTTATTCTCAAACTACCTGATTGTCAAATAACATATTAATTTACTATATACTATAGTACATTTACTACCTAGTATAATCAATATAAAATTCCTATATTCACTCATAAACCATGCTATTTACAACAACAAGCCCCAAACACAAATATATTTACAAACAACACAAACACAAATATATACAAGCACTTGTTATTACATGTAAATCTGTATTTTAACTACACATACAACTACACATGCAACAACTACACATTTCAATTTCACATGCATACATACAACTACACAAATATATCATGCAGCCCAAACATATATAAATAGATATGTAAAGAAGAATATACCTAACAAAGCAAGCTCCAAAATCCCAAAAAACACAGCAACAAACTCTAAGACCAAAATCCAACTTAATTAGCTCCGAGATTTAAGCTTTAATAAACCCTTAGCTACAAGATTTAGCTCCAAGAAACTCTACTTCTCACCTTAAACTTCAATGAACACACTTAACTCCTTAATCTTCGAATCTGTCATAAAATTTGAAACAAATGAGTTCTAGGTTTAGAAAATTGAAGAAATTGAGAGGTTTAATTGGAGATTCAAGGTCTAATCGGAAAGGGGGAAAGATAGTAAGCATACATTTGAGAGTTCTAGGTTTAGCAGTCGAGAGAGAAAGGGGGATGAGTGAATGAGTTTTTATTTTTGTGGAGATTATAATTTTTTGTTTTTGTTTTGATTTTGATTTATTTTTAATTTTATGTTATAATGTTATTAAAGTGAATGAGTGAATAGGCGGGATAGGGAAATATACTAAGGGGGGGGGGAATTTGGCTAAGGGCGCGGAGCAAAAGGGAGAAGCAGCGGGCTCTAATTTTTTAAAATTGAGCTTAGACATCGGTTATTATGTCAACCGATGTTAAAAAGAAATTGGACATCGGTTTATATGTTAACTGATGTGACGTAGTTTTTAAAAGAATAACTTAGACATCATTTTACTCAAAAGCTGATGTAAACATACCAAAAAGACATCACTTTTTTTTTATGTGATGTAAAAAAAGCTTTTAACATCAGTGACTTTTCTGACTGATGTCTAATGTGCGATGTCTAATGCTGATTTTCTAGTAGTGATAAAAATTTAACTTCGGAATTAATATATTATACACATTATTACGTTAAAAAATACCTAAATCTAAGAAAACTGGGGCATCTCGACAACATAGTATGCAAAGCTATTTTTTTTTAATACTGACAAATGATCTTCATTAGAAGAGCATCATGCTCGAGCAATACATATGCATCATACTGGAAAGAGCTAACTAAGCTTGTGAATGAGCTGTAATATTATTAGAGCATCTCCTTAGGTTGACACGGTTGAAGGGCAGCTTTATCACATTATAAAAAATATTCTCTCTCTCAGGGATCAATTTTTTGGCGCACTTTTTTCACAAAACACTCCACCAATGACAATTTCACTAACTTAACAAAAAAAGTATATAACATAAGCATACATTATTAGAACCACAAATAAAGTTGACATCTTATTTTATTTGATGTCAACTTTTGATACCCCAAGATAGCAATCCATGACACCTTATTTGGTCAATGGCATCCCAACAACTCAAATGAAATGTTAATAAAGATGTCAAGTCACGTCATTGCACATGATGTTTATAGAAGAAAAGATTTACAATAAACATAGGCATAATTAGATGATAGACGTCCTCCAGTAAAATCACCCCAAACATCGAAATGGTCGATTCTTCGATAAAGATGTGGTATAGAAACTGTAACACGATCAAACTGGTTGAGGTTGGCTTTTTTTTTTGACAAACAAAATAGAATGCATTCATTAAAATACCAAAAACAGTCGGAACAGACCTCCGAACTGATAATACAACCTGATTGGGAAACAAATAAACGAACTAAACAAGTAGTCGTCTTGTTTTCAGATTGTTTAACAAATAGATTAATATTCTTTAAAATAAAAAGGCTTATAATAACTTTCCCAGCAATCCACCCAACACCAACCCTGAAGATAGCAGCATCACAATTGACCGTCACATTAATGTCATCTGTAGCCCAATATTCAGAATTTTTAGTTACATCAACTAAAACCGGAGGAACAAATGCCCCCAAATTATGAACAATCTTGTGTTGTGAAAAGTAAGCACTTGTAATATTCACCATCTCAGTTTCGATGCAAGAAATCCAGATCTGTCAAAAAATCATATAAATCCTTTCCAGCGGAACCAACACCAACAAAAACAAATACTTTAAACAAAACATACTGACACCAAAAAAATTTGGGACAACCTTGATAACAAGGTACAAGAAAGATCTCACCCAAAAAGGATTAGATCACACCCATAAAAAAAGTTTATTCGAAATTTTGAAAAAACAATAAAATAAAAGAGAAGATGGAAGAGTGAAAATGATTAAATAATAAAAGGGAATTGTAGATGGAAAAGAGAAGGGGTGATTAAAACTCTAGATCTGAAAACGGAGGCCGACTCTCATTGAAAAGAATGTCCAGAGTTTAAAAAAATGTTCTGACTTTGTTTAATGCTATCGTTTGTACTCTTCACAAGCAAATCAGAAATGTAGCACTGTTGTAAAAAATTAAACAAAGGATCCATAATATTTAGTTATGTATTTGCCTTGAGGTATTATTGGGAGTAAGAAAACATAACTTCTCTTCCTCTCAAAAATTAAATTCAAGCCAACCAAAGTTCATCACTTGTTTTGATCACCACTCTTAATATTTAAGTCAACTAAATCCATAAGGATATTTAATCTTATTAATAAAATATATATTGTACCTTCTCCTAATTAATGTGATTATTCTATAAAAAAATACTGCACATCTCAGTTCAGTAATCCGAAGGGATAATCGACCATTCACGCTATCCATGGATGAGTTAGTTTCTACGCTGGCTTACAGTTTCAGCTGGAATACAATCAGTTTCCCAGGCTGCCTCAAACTTATATGAGCAGCCTTTTCTCCAATTTTATGAGACCTTCGCAAGAAACAGAATTTGAGTTAGCAGGAGCTTGTCCTTCTACAAGGCACATGTAACCACACTCAAGACTATTACACTGGAGCCTACCAGCTGGCCTCAAGTTTTCTGTGGGAAGCAGTTAACGCTTATGGGTGCTGATGCATATTAATGAGAGTTTATAAAATGTACTGTAAAGAAAGCCTAGTATTTGAAGATGAACTTCTTATTCTTCTTTCTCTACAAAACAGTATTTACAACTAACTCTTTAATTGAGTATCTGTATATGCACACATATCTATCATCAGCTAGCTAGAGAGAGGAAATTATTTTATACATAATCGGGTTTCTAGCTAATCTCATAACCCAAGTAGCTATAAGAATTAGTTGTACATCCCCTTTCATCCTTTTCACAGCTTACTTTACATATCTCCTAAACCTTATATTGCAAACCAACTTTATCATATGTTTTATACTTGCATCTTCAAACTGTAAAAGAATATGCTAGTAATTGCTGCACCTTTTTGCCACAGAAAATATGAAAACATACTGCTTATATTATATATAGTTGTAGGACAACCATTGTCCTTGTGGGACTATATTACGCACAAATTGACAAAGTCATATCCTTAACATAAAATTAAATCAAGCAAAAGCCAAAGCAAATTTTCAAAATTTGAATATTGGATATGGCTCGTGAAAATTATTTTATTGTTCAAGTTTTCACAATAATGTCGATGAAGAAATGTCAAAGTTACTCTGGGTCCAATATGTTTGAAGCAATGATCTTCTCCTTTCCCAGGGCAGACACGACAGTCACATACACATCTTTCCTCTCTATGATTCCAGAGTTTATCTGCTTCAAGTATCTTGTTAGAATTAAAAAATCCAATGACATGTAGTATGAACGCACCCATGATTTAGGAAAACACCACATATTTGGATAAGATGACATGAACATGCAAGGACAAGAGAAAGTAAACCAGCAAACTATCATTATATCGACTAACCTTTGAAAGGAGAGCCTTGTCAGTTGGACGCTCTAGATCATCCTTTATGTTCCCTTTGTCATCAAGCACGGTCACCTACAACATATATATGTTTGATTAGTACGTCGTATAAGGAAACAAGGCTTTAACGAGTCAAAAAGAAAGGACAAAATTATGAATGCAATAAGAGGCAGGGAATGTACATATGGGTCAGTGTCAGATATATCAACAAGCTGATAGTCAGTATGGGTGACACGAGGGACCTGTAACACAAAAGCACAAATAATTATCAGAAAAAAGAGAGCAAATAAGTGTAAATTAAACTTTGGAACCAAGGAATATCACAAAATAAAAGTTTAAAGATAAATGTTAAAGCATACAAGACAAGTGCCGAATAGGGGGAAAATAGCTTTGAACACTTTCCCGCTGAAGATGTCGATGGCAACGAACAGGTGTTTTTCATTAGCAACTGGAGTTGTAATTTGTAGAATCTACATAAAAATGTCAAGAATAAAAAATCATCCCCAAATCTCATACAGGAAAAAGAAACCAAAACTTAAGATAAACTTAATTTTTAATTAATAAATTAGGGAAAACCCCTCCAAGATGGAGAGGATAATATATAGATA
The DNA here is from genome assembly GCF_009905375.1 of Apium graveolens. NCBI lineage: Eukaryota > Viridiplantae > Streptophyta > Magnoliopsida > Apiales > Apiaceae > Apium > Apium graveolens. The sequence continues at coordinate 6,525,127 of NC_133652.1, forward strand.
CAGAAAACCCTAAAAGAAAATCAACAGGAAGGCGATCGACAAAAAACAAGCAGTGAACAAAACCCTAAACAAATAATAATATTAGAAGTAATATATGATGAACAAAGATTGATTGTATGAACATGTAAGTATATATACACAATACATAATAAAGAAGGGACCTTGCAGGGGTGGTCTTTGATGAGAATATAAGTAATGGCATCTCTAACTTTAACTTTATATACCACGGGCTTGGCCTTAGGCATGTCTGTCTGGACGTAAAATATTATAGGCAGAAACTCGTATTTGATTTAATGGTGATGGTGCGTGATCAATGAGGTATTTATACGTAGAATATGCAAGGGGGAATAGGCTTCCACGATGGCGGCGCCGGGAGTCTATATATCTATATATCTATGTAAAACACCCTCTATTTGTTAGTCATTTACTCGATAACAATCGTCATATCTAAAGTCAGAAAGAAAAATGAGAATCATTGGATACAATAATAAAATATTATTTTATTAATATTTAAACTGCTCTCATTGATTCAGGGTTCGAACCCCGTCAACAGTTTATTATATTTAAACTTTTATATTCTTTATTTTAACAACATATTATTTTATATTATTTATTTTTAGTCAAGTCTCAAATTATTATAAAACATATATTGTTATAATTTATTATATTTTTCGATTTATTTTTCAACTATTGAAAATTATATTATAAAATATATTATTAAAAACTATCGAATGTTAAAAGAAATCCGTGCATCGCACAGGTTATAGACTAGTATATATAAGACACCAACAGGCTAATGGGGCGAGGACTTGAAACATTTAGCTTTTGGAAGCTAAATGTTTCACTTGAGCATTTGAACCCATTATGCTTAACCTACATGCTTTGTCAAAGTTTTAAAATAAATCAAATACAAGAAATATGATATTATAATTGAACTACATGAACATGGCAACAACCAAATCGATGGAATATTATAAAAACGGATTAACGCAAACATAAAAAGCCAAGTCAAATGGATACATTACAACGAAAAACAAATATAAAATTCTAAAATGTAAATGACTAAAGGTTCCTAGAGTTTTGCCAATCATTAGACATTTCATTGGCTAATTGATTTCTAAAAAAAATTCCAGGTTTTCTCCATTTTCACCTACTTTTGCCTCTATTGGATCTATTCTCATATTAGACCTTATAAAATTATGAAGTAAGGCACACGCTGAAATAATTCTACATTTGGTCTTAATTGGGTACCACGTAGTATCTCTCATAATACCCCATCTAAGTTTTAACATCCCAAAACATCTCTTGGTAACATTTCTTACTCGAGAATGCTTCATATTAAAAAACTCTTCTGGTGTTGTAGGTTGTCGACCATTTCTCCATTCATTCAGATGATATCGTTGGTTTCTAAAAGGGGTCAGGAATCCTTCGTAATTCATATAGGCAGCATCACATAAATAATAGCATCCTAAAACAACCAATAATGTATTAGTCTCTAACACAAACTAACCATAACTTGTAAGAAATAAAAATGGAGTACTCTTTTCATTATTTCCTGGTATAATAAATTCCTATATAATTACCCTGAAGAACCTTCAAAGGATTTGTTCGTGAAAGAGCATCTCGAAGTACTCTATTATCATGAACTGATCCCTCCCAACCAGGTAGTATATAAATAAATTACAAATTTTTTGAGCATACACCGAGAACATTAGTGGATATATCTCTTATTCTATTTCTGTATCTAACTTTGTCATTTTCACGAACACGCACTTTCACGTGTGTAAAGTCTAATGCACCCAAACAATTCTGTAAAAATAATTTTATACAAGTCAAAACATAATTGTGTAAGCTAATTAGTATAGTAAAGTATCCTAATCAGAAAATATTTACCTTTAAAATTCTCCGGTTTGAATTCATGCAATTTTCTGTGATCGGTTCTGACTTCTTAAGAAGATGATCGTAGCGTTTAAGAACAGTATTAAGAACACACGTAAAGTGACGTGATACCGTTTTTGCACTTCTTCTAAAAAACTTGAATTATTTTGTTTTTTTATTATGTGCAAGTATGTAGAGAAATAAAGAGATCATTTCACTTGGATCCATATTTCGATTACCTTTTAACCCTCAATATCTCTAAGCATCCCGTACAAATTGTCAAAATAATTTATGTTCATTATAACATTGTCTATACATACTTGGTCGCTAATTTGAATAATGAATTTAATGTTCAAAAAATTTGCCTGAAGTCTATCTTCAATAGAGTCGCCAAAAGAAAATTTATCGGTCCCGGTACTTTAAGATTTAACCAAACAGAACTATGCAGAATTTCAATCAAAATCTCCATAATCTTTTTAATCATCTCATTATATATCGCAACACATGCTGTAACAGTTTGTTTCTTCTTAGTTAATGGCATTCTGCACATTTATGTAGATCAGTCACAAAGAAACTACAATAGAAAATAAAATCAAAATATAAAACTCAATTACAGTTTGATATCTAATGGTTGCGTGTAATATATTAAAGAAAGGTCAAATGGAAAAGAAACCTATACTACAACAAAAGACTAGAGAACTGATGATATATGAATAAAAAGACAATTGCAAAATAATATGATGTCATAATATTAGCCTGATCAAGTACTTTTATCGAGGAAACTGATACATGTGAATACCTGAAGAGATTGATGATAATCCTTAAAACCCTTGATTCTCAAACCCTTGATTCAGCTGTGTTACAGATGTCTCAAATAAAGATTAATTGTAGGTAAGAATATATATATAGATAATTAGTAGAGGGGGGAATTGGCGGCAATGGATACATTTATTGGCGCCCGATTTTATTGGACTGATTGAGGCGGTAGACATACTGTGGATTTGGAGTGACCACGCCTCATGGCAGTAACTAAGTTACCGTGTTTTGGGGTAACTTGAAATACACAGGTATTAGAAATTATCGTGTTTATTTTTATATTTTTTAAACCAAACACAATTTTTATTTTATTTTCAAGGAACTTTGAGTTAATTAGCCCAATTACAACGAAACAAACGAGGCCATAATTAATTTGACATTAAAAATATAATTATAAATATTTTTATCTATCTTCACTATTTTATAAAAGAGACGAAACGTTATAAACAATTATACTATTTTATAACACACTGAATATTATACATATATATAATATTAAATTTATAACTTAATTGTTAAAAAATGAAAAAAAAAATATTGTTGAATTGTCGTCACTTTTACGGGCAAGCGGCAACGAGCTCAGCCGACTCCAAGCATGAACAAGATTAGGGCCGAAAACAAATATAATTCGTATTCATATACAAAATGAGCGAATTTGAATCCCACTTCAAAATTCGAACACACATCGAGTCGAATTTCATCATTCTGATATTCAGTCATATTTATATATATATAGTAGTTCAAATAATTTCAGAGTACTTAAATATGTATGTATTAAAGATATTCGATTTGATTTCGTTAATTATGTTCATAATACATACTAGTATATAACCCGTGCGATGCACGGTTGTTTTTATCATATATATTATAAATTCTAATTTTGATTATAACTCTTAAAAATACTATTTTTTTATATAATTTTAATATGTTGTCGGCAGGATTCGAACCTTATACGTCTTAAAAATACTAATTTTTAAAAATAAATCTAACGGTCAACAACGATCGACAACCAAACTTTCAATGTTTCGTCTTTAATATAATAGTATAGTTAGAAATATATATTATAAGTGTCCTATTATAAATATAATAGAATGTAGGCGATTAATTTTAGGTGTCCTATTTTAAATATAATATTAAGTGTCATAATATAAGTGTCATATTTTAAATATAATAGAATTGAAAGGCGAGTAATTTTAGGTGTTTTGTTTTAAATATAATATTAAGTGTCATATTTTAAATATAATAATACGACCAACAACCAACAACCAAACTTTTAATGTTTCGTCTTCAATATAATAGTATAGATTACATGTCATGCATATATATTAAAATTAAATCCTTAAAAAATGATCACGTTTTAATTTTGTACTTAATATATTCGAATATTCTTAATTTTTTAGTATTATTTTAGACGAATTCGAATCCGAATATAAAAAAACGAGTAATTCGGTGCATAATCGAGTCGAACCGAATCATATAAGAGTATTTGTATTCGAATTCAAGTCGAATATGAGTAAATAATAGAAATTTTAATTCGAATCCGGATCGAATCTGAACAAATATTTATAAATTCAAGTCCAATCTGAATTTATTACGCACCGGTATAATTGGGCTAGACACCGATAAAATTCACGTGTCTTTTAATGAATAAATAAACTCAGGCCTTCCTAGAATTGAGCCACAAGCAAAAAGAACAAAACCAAATCCCTACATAAGGCCAACGCCGCCCTGTCCCAAACCAACCATCCAAACTTTTGTTTTGTGCGATCGATTTATTGTTCTCTAATTAAAGACCCCATGGCTTATGAGTCGTCTGAGGCGGATGAAGAAGCTTGCAAGACCCTCGCACCTAATGTATGTAATAATGTGTCCATATATTCATCCTTTTTTTATATCTCCCTCCCTTTTAATTAGGGTTTTGTTTGCTGCTTCTTTTTCATAAGCTAGTTACGTACTTTTAATGTTTTCAATTGATTGACATATCATGATATATATATATATATATATGTATATATATATCCATGTCTGAAAAAGATTGCAGTGTTTCATGTGTTGTTGTGTTATTTGTATTCCCTTCTTTAGGGCTTTGTATTGATTGATATCGAAATTATTATTATTATTTGTTGTTGTTTTTACTGTTATTTTAAAATCGCTGAGATTGTGTATTTTGTGATTTTTCTTTGCCTTTAAAGATTGATTGATGTGTAGACTATCTGATCAGCATATTTTTTGTATTTTTCTAGAGCTTGGAGGGAATCTCCATACTGGAGGTATATTCGGTGACATACCTAGGCAGTTCTCTGGTAAAGCCTAAGGATCAGATTGGTACAATCTGTATAGAGGCTAACAACACTCTCTATTATTTATATTATGAAACTGAGGTTGACGAAGGTAAACCATCAATTAAACACGGGGATCAGCTATGTATTGAGGATGTAGGACCAATCTACCCCTTCACATCACTTGATCTCAACTATGATCTCTTTTCTGGTAAATTCAAGGGCACTGAAGATGTAGTTGCCTATTATCCAAATTCTGGGAATTGGTTAGAGAACCCAATTCTGAGATCGCCTGATAGCTACATGGGACATATCTCCATTCTATTAGGTTGTTTCCCCAATGCTACAGTAGCCAATATAAAAGTTATGTTACTGTCACTTTCACCTGATGCCACAGCTACTGTTAGGGGGCTTGTTAAGACTACGAACAGCAAATTTGACCATCTCGCTTGTACAAGCTATCTCTTCTCCCAAAATTCTGACACCGCAATAGAAGTACGACGGAATGGTCTGATTCCACTGTCCAAATCACGTGTAGGCGTGCCATTGGACTCTGAGCTGTATGTGGACATAAATCTCTTTTGTGATGGTTGTAGTTACAATGGCACTGCCACCTTTACTCCTAAAACAGAAGAAACCGATTCATGTATAGTTGATGGTCAGATCCTAGTAAAAGTCAATTGGAATTGTGATGAACATTCAAATGATTTCACTGATGAAGACTCGGATGAAGACTCAGATTTCACGGAAGAAGACACAAATTTCACAGATGAGTTTGAATATTATTATGCATCTGAAAATGAAAATGATAACGAGTATAATACTAAATATGAGATTTTGGAGACTGTCCCTTGAAGCACCTTCCATGGGATACTAAAAAAATATGATTAAATATTTGTCTCTTGCGGTAATTCATGGATTTTTTTTACCATGTCATATGACAAAATATATCTTTATTTTGTGTCTTATATATTCTGGTTTAACAATGTGATTTTGATTAGGTGTTCAAACACTTTTTTGGCATGTGTATAGAATAGGATGCTTTTGCCCAATTGTCCTAGAAATTAGCTTAACCTAATATATATAGTGCTACTGCTAGCTGCAACAAAACTACAACAAACTACGTACTTCAGTGAGCCAATATTATATTGTACTTCTGGGATAACGAATTTGATTCATGGTATGATAGTATCTCAAATGGGTAGTACCCAATCTACTTATCATTAAATTCAGTGACTACAGCCAATGTATGAAGTTTTGGATTAGTGGAGCTTACTGAAATAATGTTAATTTTTTAGTTTTAAATTTTGACAAGGCTAAGGTAATCACTACGCTTTTATTCAAGATTAGATATACTTGTGTAAATTGTAAACTTTGCTCAACAATGTTAAATCTCATATCCTTTCTTCAATTTGATCACTTACTAGTGTCAGCTCAATACACGATGTTGAAAATCTTACAATTGTACATTGAGTTCTTGAGCAGCTATAATTAAGCAATATTATGGTAGACGATGGCAGGCTTGCCTATCGATAATCTTAATCCCCCCTCAGGTAACCACAAGCTAATGTCTCTGGTATGCAGCCAACCGTATGTCTGCATCAAATACTTCTCTTCCATAATCAGTAGAATGAAAGAATGAGCTGTGATATAATGTACTGGCTATTTAAAATTTTCCTCGATGGTATTATTGTCTAATTTACTTTCAGAGAGCAACTCAAGTCTGCACTTCATCTTTGAAGTGACCCTGAAAGATGTTGGGACCTCTGACACAGATTTCTATTGGCGGATAAAGCTAGACCTCTGACCCTGAAAAAATTATTTGGTTTCTAGAGTTTCTATTCTAAAATGATTTTTATTAGAGTAGCCGATGAGGATCAAGTAATGAATATGTTAATTGGGATTTGGCTATGTGTACTAATTGTCATGTTCAATTGGAGAGAATGCAAACATGGGTTATGTAGCTTACTTGGACAACAAAGAATCAAGGAGCGATGCATGAAGTTGGACAAGTAGCTGATTATTATATAATTATTAATTCGAATTTTGCTTGCAAGTTTTTACCTTTCACTTGAAAGGGTTTTTCTTGTTTTAAGCACTTAGGATTTTATTTTCCTATTTGGATTTGATTTTTGTCTTTTTTCTATTCGGATTTGGTTTTTAAATTTGTTTACTAGAAGGATTCAGATATTGGCTAATTCAAGCTGATATTGAATTTCTCTCGGAATTCTATTGGGTTTGGGTTATTGTCTAAGCCTATAAATACCCTTCTAATGTAATCTTTTAAGAGAGACAATGGATGATATAAAACTTTTATTTTGAGATAAACTATGAGTAGTTTTTCTTCCCTCTAAACTTCAATTACTGGATTGTTTTGAAGGTTAGATTCGAATTACTTAGTTTCTGGATTGATCTAAGCAATTTGAGATTCAAAGTTCACGTTTCTGGATTGATCGTGTTCTTTTGAAATATCCTCTTCTTCTCTTATCTCTTTTCTTCTTCTTCTTTCTTTATTTGTGGAGAGATCCACATCAGTAGCCCCCTATATATATATATATAATACTTAAAATTATAATCATCAACATTGGTTAATGACTGACATCTTATTATGTCTAATACATCATTTATATTTATAGAAATGTTGTTGTATAGATACAATTGACATCGTTTCTTATTTTTCGCATCAGTTACTAACCAATGTCTTTGCATATCTAATACATCGGTTATATATTTAGAGACGATGTATTATATGGTGTTTCGTATCGGTGTAGAATTGATGTGAAAAACATGAATCTTTTACTACACCCACGAAAAATATCGATTTTTTGCATTTTTTACATCAGTGCATAATTATTGTCTATTGACATTTTTCTTGTAGTTCTTGTTGGGTTAATATGTAATAATATAGTTGCCTATATTCCGGGGCAGGTTCCCCTTATGCTCATCCCCACGGAAATTTATATAAATACAATCTTGACCCTTGAACCAACACTACAATAAAACAAGTTTAAATACAACTGATTCGACTGTGGTTAAATTTGACAGCATGCGGTCCAATTCCTTGGACACGGCTAAATTTGACCGGCCTCGGTCGAATTCAAACGGTCGAATTTACAACCAATTTTAACCGAAAACGGTTGAAATTTTCGACCAAATTTTTTTCGGTCGAATTTAGCCCTAATAAAAAAGTGGAAGGAATTTTCTCGCAAAGTAATTGATTTGACACTCCTAAATACAACTGATTTCGGTCAAATTTTATATTTCAAAATGGAGGGAAATTTACCCACACTTTTAAAATATTCGAAAAAAGTGAGGGAAATTTTCCGCCCTTTTCGAATATATATATCAATGGATTTCAGTTGTATTTAGGATTTTTCAAAATTTTATTTTTCAATAAAAAAACTTATTTAAATGTTAGTGAATATTTTGAAATTATGAATATAGGAGAGAATAAACGTTATCCAAATAAAAAAATTTAGTTCTTGAAAAAATAAATTGTGCGCTAAAAGAATTTTCAAATTTCTTTATTTGATAAAAATTAAAATTGATGCTAGTTAATTGTACTGGTCAAACTGTTGCTTGAATTTTAAAATGGCAAACCAAATAAAACTATTTTTGTCTGAAACTTTGGTTATATCACTAATATATACTCCCTCAGTCCCGACCCATTGTTATTGTTTCTGAAAAAGTGTTCGGCACGTATTTTAAGATAAATATAAAGTATAGTTCTATAACTTTTTTTTTTAAAAAAATATGAATGAAAATAGAATGTTTAAACTTTTATTCAAAAAAAAAAATAAAAAAGTTATAGAACTTTACTTTTTATTCATCTTAAAATCTGTGTCGAACACTCTCTTAAAATTGATAACAATTGAGAGGGACGGAGTGAGTATATTTATTGGCATCCATACGGTTGGATCGATTGAAAAATATTTTTAAAAAAATCGAACAACCGATTCAGGACTAAGCACTACTTAGTTATACTAGTCAAACTGATATCTGATTGTTAAAATGACAAATCAAATAAAATTATTTTGATATGAAACTTTGGTTATATCACTAATATATAAATCTATTAATATACATACGGTTGTATCGATGAAAAATATTTTTAAATAAATCGAATACCAATTCAGGACTAAACACTAGTTAGATGTACTAGTCAAACTGATGTCTGACTGTTAAAATGACAACCAGATAAAATTATTTTGATCTGAAACTTTGGTTATATCACTAATATATATATCTATTAACATCCATACGGTTGAATCGATTGAAAAATATTTTTGAAAAAATCGAACACCAATTTAGGACTAAACACTAGTTAGTTGTACTAGTCAACTGATACTTGACTGATTTTTTATGTGGTCGAATTTAGCAGCTAAATCGACTGATTTTTATTCAGTTGAATTTAGTACTCTGCCAAAAAAAGGGAAACTTCCCGCTAATAACTTGAATTTTGGAATATAAATTCGACCATTTTTGGTCGAATTTAGTAAATGGTTTGGGCGAGAAATATCCCGCCTTTTTCAAAATGAATGAAAATAACAAATTTGTCGCCGAAGGAAAAGCACCAAAAGTTTTTATTAAATTCGACCAAAAATGGTAGAATATAGCTAAATTCGATCGAAATCAGTTGAAAATTTCTAATTTTTTAAAAAATTGATTTTATATTTTAAATGGTTAGTACATATTCATGCAAAGAAAAAATTTAAATTGAAGGACACTTTCATTATTAAAAAATATTTAGAAATAATATATTATATATATACTAGTCAATGTGTCCGTTACGCTAAGGCGTTCAAATTTTGGTGTGAAGATCCGTTTAAATAAATTTTAGTTCATTTATAATGAAAAGCTGAGAACAACCCAAAAAAATTATAATTAAGAAAAGAAGTGTAAATCTCTAAGGAAAACGGTTATTTGGCAAACTGAATATTATATTTTCATGTAACATAATTTCAACTTTAAATAAATATAGTAATAAAATATGAATAGGCGTTGAGATATATAAAATTTAAGGGTTGTTAATTATTAATTTTAAAATAATGGCCCAAATCCGCGGTAGAATAAAACTAATTTGAATGAACTTTAAATATAAGAAATTACAAAATATCCAAAAAAAAGATACAAATGTATTGTAATTGTATATTACTTATATACAATAGTACTATAACCGCGTTAATTTGTTTGTGAAAACATATAAACCAACGGTTACAATGTACTTGATCTTTGTGCATAAAATTGAATGTGTGCATTTACTGTGCATTTAGTTGGCACTTAAAGTCTCTGTAGTCTTTGTGTTCTTTTGTATTTAATCATGTTTAGTTTGTTAACTCTCAGTAAGCCGTTTTGAATTGATCATCCCTCTTTTGACGCTTTGGTTTCATCTTTGATAGGTATCTTTGCTTTGATTTTTATTTGTGTTTTATCTATAAAAATTTAAAAAAAATCTAATTGGTTAGAACAAATACAAAAAAATAGTTATATCAAGAATACATATGCTTAAATATAAATTTACAGAATATGCTATCAATGTGATAAAAAAATCTTCAATTAAATAATTATGAAGAACAAGTTTTCATATCTAAACATGAAGTTTAATGTATGAATTAGGGTTATATTATTTTATTTTTTTAAAAAAAAATTGTTTTGAGTAAATCTACTATACGAATGAGAAGATTGTCAAAAATGAAGAGTGTACATAAAAAATAATATACTTATATATTAAACCTTAGTAAGAAATACTGGTCAATCTTTCAACCTCAATCTTTAACCCTCGTTTCTTTCTCTTTATATTCCTCATTCAATTTCATTCTCTTATAAAAAAAATTAACATTTATACTCAATCTTACTCTCTAACTACATACACTCTCGAGCACGGTTGGATAGCTCAAGTGGTAAAGGGCTTATCCTCTGTCATCCCAGATCTGGGTTCGATCCTGGCTCACCTCGAGAATTGTTGAGAACAAATACTCATTTGTAAGGCTATAAGCCAAATTAGTCAAAAACTAACATACACACTCATACATTTTGTATATTCCAGTAAAATATATATAATATATATACACACATCTCTCCAACTCAACCTCGTGTAATTGTATTTCTCCAAAGGGAGAATTAATTTAAACCAATTCCGGTGAATTCATCTGATTCATACCAATTCCGGGGAGTTCACCATTTCACAATAATTTCGGCGAGTTCATCTCCATCACCTCCGATGAGAGTTTATGACATCACCTCAGGCAAATTCATTTCTGGAACCTTAGAAATGAAATAATACTAGTATTAATTAGTTCATGTATATAAACAATTTAAGTTTATTCATTATTTTTTCATATTTGTTTATCATTTGGGTGAATTAATTTTTATAATATTTGATTTCAATATGTTACTAAAGGATAGAAATTGTTGTATTATCAAATTTATTTTACATATTTATTTAATTTAATATTAGTAAACAAAAATTAATATTGTGTCCGTATTATTTTATGAAATCACATTATGGAAAAGTTAGTAAAAATTTACAAAAATACAAAAATTTATTGAGCAACAAAATGCATTATGCGACATTCTGCTGCTGTTTTTTAAAAATCTAGTGCTTATTAAATTTTACCGAATTTGGTTGAATTTAGCGTACTTATTTTCGACCAAATCTGGTCGAATTTAGCTTAGTAATTTCGACCAGATTTGGTCGAACGTGGTATTTTTGGGGATCTTTGAATTTAGTATTCATTATATATACAAAATGAGGTGGACAAAAGTAAACCATCAATTAAATACGGGGATCAGCTTTGTATTAATAATGTAGAACCAATCTAACGCTTCAGATCACTTGATCTCATCTTGATCTCTTTTCTGGTGGATACAAGGGCACTGTAGAAGTAGTTTCCGTCATCAAAGGTATGGGAACTGGTTAGCAAAACCAAGTCTCTGAAATCGCCTGATAGCTACAGGAACACATCTCTGTTCTGTTTGGTTGTTTACCCAATTCTACGGTAGCCACTATAAAAGTCATGTTACTGTCACCTGGTGCCACAACTACTGTTTTTTGGATATTTTAGTGGAATTGATTGACTAGTTGATCAATATAATCAGATATAAATTGAACAAGTCGTAGAGTGCGGAGTGCACGCTTTATTTCGAGTTTATTGTGATTTTGGTATTATTATTTATGAGACATGTCCATTGCAGCAACCACACCTGTTGAAATAAGATGTGTTTTTAGTTTTAGCCATGACTGTTAGACTGAGATATGTCTATTGGCAAAAGGCTGAGATGTGTCTGTTGGGGAAAGACACGTATGCTGACATCCATATATAGGTTTTGCATTGATCAATTTTAGGGTTGGTTCATTTTCTTGAAATTCACAACAAAACACATTCTCTCTTCTTGCAGAATTTCTGACTTTATCCGATTGATTTATTTGGGTGAACCACAAATAACTTCAATCTGATAATGTTCACACGACTTCAGAAAAGTCCAAGTTACTACTAATTTTTCCCAAAATAGATTAAAGTTATATTTTTTTCTGAAGATGACAAACGGAGAATCTGCAAAAGATATGACAAGCAAGTTTACAAAACTAGACAAGTTGAGGGTCAGGATTTTAGAAGATGGCAGAAGAAGATGCATTTTCTGTTGACCATGCTGAAGGTTGTGTATGTTCTGAGTACCCCCATGCCAGAAGTGATTGGGAACGAAACTATTGAACAAACAAGGAAGCGTACAAATGGGAAAGCAATGATTACATCTGCCGCGGTCACATCTTGAACGGTATGTCTGATTCCCTTTTCTATGTATACCAAAATGTTGATTCAGCGAAAGAATTGTGGGATTCTCTTGAATCCAAGTACATGACAGAAGATGCTTCTAGTAAGAAGTTTCTGGTCAGTAATTTTATGAACTATAAAATGGTCGATTCTAGACTGGTGATGGAACAATACAATAAATTATTAAGGATTCTGGGACAGTTTGTTCAACACAATTTGAAGATGGATGAATCTATCTCTGTTTATGGTGTTATAGACAAACTGCCACCATCATGGAAGGATTTTAAACACATCTTGAAACATAATAAAGATGATATGACGCTGGTTGAACTTGGAAGTCACTTTAGAATTAAAGAGGCTTTGAGAACTCAAAGAAATTGATAATAATACTAAGGGCAAGAACCAAGTCGGTGATTCTTCTGTAAATATGGTTGAAGATGGTGGACCTTCTAAGAATTCTAAGGATGGCAAGGGTGATAACCGGAAGTTTAAAGGAAACCACAATTCTTCCAACAAAAAGCCTAAGATGGCATGTTAGAAGTGTGGCAAACCCGGACATTTTAAGAAGGATTGTCGGGTTGGTAAAGGCAAGCAGGAAAAGAAAAATGATGGTCC